>NC_133325.1:501822873-502117873 GCF_042186555.1 Aquarana catesbeiana
TATTGTTTTTTCCCTCCTTCTATATGGTAATCTCAAAGTGACTGTATAGTACAGGGGAACATTTAACTTAATCTAGCTTATAAATTGTGCATATTCTAAGTGCTAGACTTTGTGTGTCAGAAGTCTGTTCTGTGATGTATTATTGTATCATCACTGAACTTGTACATCATGGAGAAATTGATGGCAAGCATTGCTAAAGTTAAAAATAGCTCTGAAATAATAAGAGCATTGGAGGAATCTAAAAGCCCATGGCACCAGGCACAAGAGCATGTAAAACTTGCAGAGAAAAAATATAGCAAACATGAGGGTAAGACTGCACAAATTTTTGCGGCCTTTTGGTTAGCTAAAAATTACAGACCATTATTGTTGCAAAACATATCTCTCAAGGAAGATCTAGAAATAGCCAAAAGTAATATCAGTACTCTAATGCCCCGTACACATGGTCGGACATTGATCGGACATTCCGACAACAAAATCCATGGACTTTTTCCAAGGGATGTTGGCTCAAACTTGTTTTGCATACACACGGTCGCACAAAGTTGTCAAAATTTTCAAACGCGAAGAACGCGGTGACGTACACCACGTACGACGAGACTATAAAAGGGCAGTTCAGTACCAAGCGCGGCAATCTTTGGGCTCCTTTTGCTAATCTGGTGTTAGTAAAAGTTTGGTGAGAGACAATTCACGCTTTTTCAGACTCGTGGTTTTCAAATCATATTTCTGGTGTTCAGTTTGTGCTTGTGGGTTTGTATCTGGTCTTTGGTGCATGCAGCGAGTTACCATTGACTTTGTCATTGTGTTCTTGTTCGTCCGTTACTAATTTTTAGGTCACTCTTCACAGGCCTTGCTGTTCTTCAGTGTGTTCTGTTACTTCGTTCTGAGCAGCCGACCGTTTTCTAGCCATGTTGCGTACGTACTCATCGTAGAGTTCGTGCTGTGCGAGGGCTTGGTGTTGGGGTCCTTACTTTGACACAAGCCCAGTCCATGAACAGGGCGAGAAGGAGTTCATAGACCAAGAATTGGTTGCTCCAGTGTGACCAGTTCTGTCACATGGCTTTGCTCCATGAGATCCGTGAGAATTATCCTGATGATTTCAGGAACTTTCTCCGGATGACGTACCCGTATTTCACCATTTGTTGGCTTTGCTGACCCCCTATATCAGCAGGCAGGATATCTGCATGAGGCAAGCCATCACTCCAGAGCAGAGGCTAGTCGCCACCCCACGGTACTTGGCAACGGGGAGAAGCCTGCAGGACCTTAAGTTCTCGACAGGCATCTCCCCCCAGGCTCTGGGGGTCATTATCCCAGAGACCTGTTCTGCCATCATCCAGGTCCTGCAGAAGGAGTATATGAAGGTAAGATTTATCCTTTAACATCACATTTTATTGTATTTAATGTTTGATAATATATTGTATTTCTTTCCTCATTCCCTAATTACCATGATTATAATATGCTGTGAATGTCCCCTTTGTCCTCATGAATGCTGGATTTTTATGTAATTTTTTTGTCCTTCATACATATTTGCCTTCACTTACCTCCCCAGCATGCTCTCCTGGGCCTATATTCACCTTGTGTAGTAACTTAACAATGTATTTTGTCAGCTCCATAGTAGTGCTTTACCCTAAACAACCCCTAAAGTGTGTAAAAATGTGATTTGTGCTTGAAATTCTGGCAGAGTGCCAGAGGCTGCTTTTTTGGGTCCCAAAATCATTTGGAACCCTCCCTCCCCCCAACTGCTAACTCAACTGATACCAATCCTCTATCCGCTGACTTTGCCAAACCCATACATACTATACCCACCTCTTTTGTGGTCATATTTATGGATTAATTCACGAAAGCATGTAGTGCAAGGGCCTGCCTGAGTACTTTCAAATGGTACTGTTTTAAGTTTTTGTATCCTATTATTATCTTGATAGGTAATAGCAGAATGTAATAATGTGCTAAAATGTGTACAGTGTGTATTTATATTTTTGTATTATGACACTTCTTACCTGTCCTGTGGGCTGCCAATAGTGTAAATAAGGAGGGGCTGGCCAAAGTAATACACATTATTTAGGCATTCATCTCTCAATGAAGTGGAGAGGGTTACCTGTCCAAAACATCTCCCCCCCCATAAAATTTACAAAATGGCCCATGGGGGGGGGATCTGATAGGTGGACTTTATACCTTTGTCTTTAAATGCTCCCTAAAATAAATGTTATACTGATGTTGGCCAAGAATGTTTGTGTCTAATCTGCTTTCCATGTTTATGTGCAAAATTATTTTTTTTTTTTCTTGTTTGACTCCACAGTTTCCTTCCAACCCACAGGAATGGCAAACTGTGGCATCCCACTTTGCCCAGCGGTGGGACTTTCCTAACTGCGGAGGGGCAATTGATGAGAAACACGTCCACATCGTCCCACCACCCAACTCGGAGTCATACTATTACAACATCAAGGGGTTCAATAGTATTGTGATGTTGGCGGTGGTGTCGGCTACTTACGAATTCCTGTATGTGGACGTGGGGAAGAATGGACGGATGTCAGATGGTGGAGTCATTGCCCACATGGAGTTCTACATGCGTCTCCAAAATGACAGCTTGGACTTGCCACCTCCAGAAGACAATGCGGAAGGACTCCCATTCGTCTTCGTTGCGGATGAAGCGTTTGCACTGGGGGACCATCTTATGCGACCATTCCCTATGAGGACCTTCACCCCGGACCAGAGGGTTTTTAATTACCCGCTAGCCAGAGCCAGAAGAGTGGTGGAGAACACGTTTGGAATAATGGCCAGCCGGTTCCGCCTATTTCTTACACCGATAAACATGGCGGAATATAAACTCAATCACATCATCCTGGCTTGCTGTGTTCTCCACAACTTTTTAAGGGGAAATTCTGTGAACTATGCTGGCTCAGTTGGTCCTGAAGCCAGAATTAATCTCAATGAACCAACCCTGACGGCGCTTGAAGCTGGCCGTCCTGGCTTGCCCCCCCCAGAGTGCCTGCGAGGTCCGTCTAAGATACACGGAATACTTTGCGGGTAGGGGGGCCATCAATATGCCAGACAATGTCTGAGACATTTTTTAAATAAAAAAATTTGTTAAACTGAAAAAATATTTGCTTAGATTTACTGCTTGTCTTTCTTTTAGCTGACCCTGACTGAAATTTGGGGAGTCCTGAAAATGGCGTGATTGTGTAAAATTAGAAAGCACTGTTGGGTGTTATTTACTAAAGGAAAATACACTTTGCACTACAAGTGCACTTGAGACTGCACAGAAACTGCACTTGTAGTGCAAAGTGGATTTGCCTTTAGTAAATAACCCCCATTGTCATTAAAAACACCAATTTTACAACAAAAAATGCTTTTCAACATTGAAAGGAGAAGCCACACATTTTTGATTATCAATCTTTTAAATCCAAGCACAATCACATGTGCATTTATAAAAGTTTTTTTTTAAAAAAAAAACAACATGTTTGTTATCTAACAAATTTTTAGGTCACATTAAAAGTAGAAAGTTCCTTTTAAGGTAAAACAGGCATGTTTAAAACCAACAAGAAATACACAACTGTGGAACTTACAAAGTTCAACTTTTGTAGAAATTGAAGGCAATATCAGACATGAGTATTTATAAACTGTGTTTGATATTGCGTTCAGCAGATGGGGTGAAGTCACCCCTGGAAAAGCCAAATTTTGAAGATGCACACAAATTGCCAAATGTCAACATGTGCTAGCTGCCATAATGGGGGATCAATGGACATGTTTTGTGGGTGCAAACCCTTCCTCTCAGCTACTTTATTGTTGTTGAGGAAGGGGTTGCACCCCCAAAACGCATACATTGATCTCCCGTGATGGCAGATAGCACATGTTGACACAGTGTGTGCATCTTCAAAATTTGGCTTTTCGAGAATATGTCAAAAAATGTGTCAAAAATGTTCAGGAAAAAACAGCAGAAATAATTAGGGATTTCAAGGGGTTTTAAACTCTCCCTAAAACATCAATTATGTTCTTCATTTTGTTTTGAACATCATTGATGTTTTGCTTGATGTTTTCCAAGTCCCTATTACACCCCATGATCTCCCCGATCAGGATCTGGGCACTTTCACTGGTGAAATGACCTTCATCCACAACATCACGATCGCCTAAAAATATAGAAAAAAAAAACACACTATGTATTATAAATATGCCGGCATCCATCTCTTACCTGAGCCTGTGGTTGCAGACACTCACCTGTTGTGGTGACAATTTCCACCACGTCTCCCTCCTCCTCCTCCTGTTGTGTTTGTGGGATTTCCACTTCTTCATGAAGTGGGGGGGTCTGTTGTCTCCTGTGATGAGTGGTGTCCTCCGAGTCTTTTCTCCCCTGCGTCAAAAAAAATAGGTATACTTAGCACACAGATATTTGATGGCAGAAATAGGAATAGGAAATAGAAATAGGAAACAGAAATAGGAATCAAGCTTGAATACTTACCTGTTTTGTACAAGCTTTACAGATGGAGTCACCCCTTTATTATCCACTGGAGCACATGGAGCAGCACAAATGTAATAAAAAGAAAGAATAGGAACACAGGACAACTACTTACTTTTTTGCAGCACTCTCCTGATCCTTCTATACTGATCGTTCACCCCGATTTTGAGATCCGACCACCGCTTCCTCAGTTGATCCTTGGATCGCCGTACCCCAAAATTACGGTGCAGACTCTTCACAACTTTTGCCATGATCTTGGCCTTTCTGACATTGGGGTTGGGGTAAGGTCCATACTTCCCATCATAGTCGACCCTCTTCAGTATGTCGACCATCTCCACCATCTCAACAAAGGACATATTTGATGCCTTAAATCGTCTCCTCCGGGATCGTGACGTTTCTGGCTCCGGGCTTTCATCCTCCTCATTGCTGTAATTAGCACGCACCTGTTCTGTCTCCGCCATGTGCTCTTCCCCCACTGCGCCAAACAAGAAGGGGCGGGGAATAGACTAGAAAGAACGTCAGACGGGCGGAGTTTCACGCATGCGCAGTGTATATAAAGCGTAACACGCGTGCATAGTATGTACGATCTGTGAGTGGAGGAAGGAGTATCGGAAGCGCCGATCGTGATAACAAAGGTAACATTTAAACTTGGGCCTATACTGCTTATAGATTGCGGCCTATATTGTGACAAGATTAGGAGACTTTAACCTGACATTAGGGTTTGTCTTGTGTTGTGTCTTACAGAGAAAATGGATATATTGAATGATCAGGACTTTATCCCCATATTCATTGATATGTTCAGGGAGCTGCCCTGTCTGTGGCAGGAAAATCACCCACATTATAAGAATCAAACAGAGGAAGGCAGCGCTGTATCAATTGCTGGAAATTGTGAAGCCGGTGATCACCATGGCAGACATCACCAATTTGAAGATCCTAATTGGTGGCATGAGGAGTACTTATCTAAGGGAGCGCAAGAAGGTCCAGGATTTCCAGAGATCAGGAGCTGCAGATAACATTTATGTCCCCAGGCTGTGGTACTATGACAGACTGCATTTTCTGGCAGGCCTGACTGAACCCAGGCCAGCACTCTCCAGTCTTCCTTCCAGGCTTCCTCCCCCCCCCAGCTGAGGCTTATGACGCCCAACCTGGGCCTTCCATGTAGCAACATGTGGAGGAGCCCAGCTTGAGCCAAGTATAGCATTCTTATAATTATTTCTGTTGGTCAAATTAATTATGTTAAATCTATGTTAGTTTGGATTACTAATTTATGATTGTGATTGATGAACCAAAAACTAAAACGATGTCCCTTTTTCATACACAGGAAAGTCTCAGCCAGGAGGTGGCTGGGCCCAGTAACCTGCATGATACCCAGGTCTCTCCCCTCCGCCTTCAAAGAAAAAGTGGCAGGCAGAGGAGTAACCTGGAGGAGGCAGCAATTGGCCTATTTTGGAAGGCTACTGAGGCCCTCAGAACCCCCCACAGTGTTGAAGAGGACTTTGCAGACATAACAGCCTGCAAAATGATGGAAATGGAGGAGGGCCAACGCCTCTTGTGTGAGTTTATCATTTTACAAGCACTGAATAAGGGGTTGAGGGGCCAACTCTTAAACCAAAGCCACATTTGTGAGCTCAACCATGGTCTTCCTCCTCCTCCTACAGGTCCTCCTCCTCCTCCTCCTGCCACGCCTCCAACACCAGAGCCACAGCCGGGAAGGAAGTGTCTAAGGAAGACCAGAGAGTGATGACCTGGGTTCAGTCTGGTCTGACAAAAGATGCAGGCTCTTGTATGACCATAGCCTGGGGACATACATGTCATCTGCTGCTGTTCATGATCTCTTGCACTTCTGGACCAGATTGTACTTCTTTATATATGCACTCCTCAGGCCACCAATTTTGCAGTAAAATAATTGATTTGTGCCCTGGGGGCCAAAGGCTTCGCCAATTTCTGCTGTTTCTCCAGCGTTGCCTCCCTCTTTGGTTATTAACCCCTAATAAATTTTTGGTTTGATTTATTGTACTCGCCTATGTGTGTTTTCCTTCAAAAAGGACAGTTTGTTTGTGAGGAGGCAGGTACATTTCAAAAATACAATGTGAAATTAACAAGGGACACCAACACCAAACAATCTCTCTGAGATTAAATAACACAAGATAATAATGGTGTTGTGGTAACTTGACACACAAAACACACCCAAAAATATTCTGGAGTTAAAAAAAAAGAAAAAGAAAACACAATATCAGGCTTTAAAAAAATCCCCCAAAAATTATTTAATCTAAAAACATTAAAAAAAAATGTTTTTTTCGGTAGATGTGACAAATAAAAATATTATATTGATGAAATCATGATAAATAATAAAGAAAGAAGTTTGTGAGAACTCTGTGTGAATATGAGCAGCAAAACAACTTAATTCTTCAATCATTATAAAGAAGAAGAGAGTGCGCTGCTTTAAACAATTTAAAACATTGCAGCCTGACGAAAGTGCTATATCCGTTGCAAACGCTAATTTTACCAGACCGAGCAGTTCCGTCTCGGAATTTATTCTAAGCATGCGTGGCACTTTGTGCGTGGAATTGTCCACACACGGTCGGAATTTGTTGTCGAAAAATTTTATAGCCTGCTCCCAAACTTTGTGTGTCGGAAAATCCGATGGAAAAAGTCAGATGGAGCCCACACACGGTCTGATTTTCTGACAACAAGCTCCGATTGCACATTTTCCATCGGAAAATCCGACCGTGTGTACAGAGCATAAGAGTTTCTATGACAAAAATGAATACTAGCCTCCAGCAGCCAACAATAGACAACCAAACTTGCAGGGAGAGGTTGAGCAGCTGGCACGGGGGCTGAAGGCTGTAGACAGTAATTGTAAACAATTGTCTGCATTTTCCTTTCTCTCTCTTCTTTCCTCTGTATTCTCCCAGTGGCCAAAAATGCCTAGCTATTCATTTGCAATCAACAAAGCTCTATCCAGAATGTAGGGGATTCAATCGAAATGAATGTGTGTGTCTGAGTGATGGAATGCATGGGTATGAACTGTCCAGGTGTAAACAAAGATTTTTTTTTGCAGGGGTGTACTCACCATTGTTTTTATGGCCATCAATAAGTGTGATCTTTGTACTGTTTATGATTATTTTATTAATTTTTTTTTTCTCGTTTGTAATGAGCTTAGTACCAGTTTAAATACCTTTTTTTTTTAAAGTTTACATGTATTCGCGAATAAATAACCTCTGCACAGATACGAGATCTCGATCACTATAACTCAGAGAAACTGTAGGGATTTTGTTTTTTTTTTCCCTTTCCTGTGGCTTAGAGTAAAGTTTAATTCACTCTGACACTCGGAAAATACATAACAATACATCACTTTGCACCTTGTGCATCTTATGGATTCAGTAGGTCTTGTGTTTTGTTTTTCCTTCCAAATTGACGCATGTGCTGTTAATATGTGTAAAGGTTTTATGTCTACATGTTGTCTTCTTAGACTTTAAGTACTTTCAAACACACCATGTTTTCCTATAACTTTTTGTTTGTCAGAGTACAGATATGTGGGTGTGTCTGTACATTTTTGACTGCACTTACTGTGGATGCACTCATTACCTCAGCTGGAAATCTGTTTCAAGCATCCACTACTAGTTTAGTCCATTATGAACCTCTCAGAAAGGTAAATTGAGTTGTTATTAATGGTTTTTGAGTTTTGTATTTTAGGAGAAATACACAAACAAGGATGAATGATCGGACCAAGATTGGGCAAATTATTTGGAAACACAGACAACCTTAAATCATCATTATTATGTTTGTTTTAAGGAGAAGCCTTGAATCAAATTCATTGCAGTCAGGCCTAACTAAATTCTAAATAAATAAATAAATAAATAAATAAATAAATAACATTTTTTTGGGGGGGGGGTGGTCTGTTTTATTAAACAGAAGAGATCCTGCTCTCTCTAATACAACTTCTTGTGGCCTGCTTGACTTGCAAAAGGATTTACACTGAGAGTCAATTAATATGTTAATCACCACCGAGAGAGGGTGTTGCCTTTTGTATAGCTACAATGTTTGAAGGCAGTTTCAATGTTTTTTTTCACAAAATACAGATTCAAATTTTTTTTTAATTTGTTTAATTTTTATTCTCTCATTTTTTTTAATGGTAACTTTTTTTTGTTTACAAAAAAAAGGGGAAGAAAGATTTAAAAAATTTTTTTGTTTTTAATTTTTTCTTTTAATGTTTACTATTTTCCTTTCTTTCCTATATTACCTCTATTTTTTATTTGGTGATTCTTGAGTTTGGTTTCACTAGGGTGAAATAAAAAAAAAAGAAGGGAGTAGGGGGAACATTATATGGAGAACATTTAAAACGGTTAGAAATGTTGATATAGAATATTAAAGCTTTCCTATAGCATTTAGGGGATGGGCCAAGTTCCAACAGTTTTTCTTCTCTCTTTCAACATTGGATAATTGTTTTATATAAATGTATGTCATTGTAGCTATTACCAACTATGACAGTAACACCTGGGTGTTAGCAACAGTCATGTGACTATTTTCTTTGTATATGTGACATATAATCCTTTCTACAGTTCTAATATTGGGCAGTCATCATATGTGGTCATCGATCAATTTTTTTTTGTTTGTCAGTTTTCTTTTTTGTGCCATAACTAAGTTCAAAGAGCATTGTGTGAATATCATATAGATATACTGGGACTGGTGAGACTCATAGTGATTGGCAAATAGCAGGGAGTATAGTACAATTGTACTTAAGAGTAATTTAGTTTGATTGTTCCTAAAGCCACTAGTGACTGGTGACATCACACTTATCAGTATTCTGAAATCAAGTTATTTTTGTCTGCGTAGGCAACACTGCCTAATCTGCACTGAGAACTCTTAAAGTGATGACCTCTTCCATAGCCTGCTAAAGGCAGGACT
Organism: Aquarana catesbeiana; assembly: GCF_042186555.1. Lineage (NCBI taxonomy): Eukaryota > Metazoa > Chordata > Amphibia > Anura > Ranidae > Aquarana > Aquarana catesbeiana. The sequence goes on from NC_133325.1 coordinate 501,832,226, forward strand.
CATATAGTAGCTACACACAGTAGCCAAGGACGGAGCTATATGCCCAAAGGTTTGGCACCAGCCAAGGTTGAACTGAACACAGTTTCAGTAAAAGGAGTTAGTGGTGAGTTGCCATGGCAAGAAGATCCCCTTAGACACTTGAAGGGTCATACACACCCACACACACCGTGGTATTCCACAGAAGGTGGGGCAGAGGTACTTGTAGGCATAAGACAATGGAGGAAGAAAGATGGGGGGATGGAAATCAGACACCTGGCTGAAGGGCGTAATCATTCAAATTGTTACATGTCACTGGTATATCTATGGCAATTCTAATCAAAGGTCCTTACTGCTCAGACTTACCAGACAAGCATTCATTTGAATGCATATGTCTTAAATGTACTTGTGTTTTTCTTTCTCTACCTCTGTCCATATTAATAAAGAATAATCTTAGAAAGCCAGGAAAGCTGGTCTAGAGGCCATTACTGTATGCTGTATCCAACTGGAATCACCATGGAAGGCTGTCCCAGAAGCAAGGGCAACATGACCAGATTGACATTATTGACTTTCGCATTATTATTATTGGACAGTTGAGAACAAGGATCCTCATGTTTTTTTTCCCTCTCGTGTTTTTTTTTTGGTGTGTTTTGTATCTTATGATTTGTATTATGGACTTATGACATCCAGAATAAGTGATGACTACTGATACTGGGATCCAGACATGTGAACTGTAGAGATGGAGAGTTTAAAAGTTTTTTTTCTTCTCAAAGAGTTTTATTCCATTTCAGAGGGCAAAAGCCAAAAGTGCCAAATATTAAAGGAGATTGCACATAAACCATTATTCCAGGTGTGACTGATTCTCATATTCTCAACTGGCCACAAGGGGCCATCTGTTGCCTTATGGGTTTATGTGAAATCTCCCATTAATAGTTGTAAAATATTGTAATTATGAATATATTTCATTTAGCTGGCATCTATGAAAGCGGGCAAAAGAGTTTCATTGAAGCTTTTGTTAAGAGCAGACAATGTGGGCCAAGGCTTGTATATACAAACAATGGAGAGCCAATTCAATTGTTTTACACCTACTCGCTTCAAAGGGTCCCATGCTGGGATATACATTGGAGGAAGCCCAACCTTCCAGGGGAATCAACTTCCCGGAATCAACTTCCAGGGGAAATTCAATTACATCTCCTGCCCAGAATAGCCACAAGGATTTGCATGAAAGGGGGCCGACTTATGGAGTAAGCCCTCCAATCATGATCCAAGCTAGGCCAACCTATGGGGCATCAGCATGAAGGTATATACTCAGAGCAAAAGGGAGGTAACTCTCTCTGTTGGGGAGACCAGGCAGCAGCATGGACCTTTGGTAAGAATGGGTAATTATGGAAAAGGTATGCCCTTTTACTTGTTACTAAATATGTGTGTTACTGTATTAAGGAATATACTCTGTATTCCTTCATGTAAATATTTTATTTCAACCTAATATTTTTCTTCCTTGGTGTAAGACGATAGATAGATGATTGTGTATTAGATAGGCTTTCAACTGCTTCCTAATAAATGTCATTATATTAGAATTTTCACTCTTGGTCAAAGAACTCTCATTTAACCCACATCATATCTACGAGATATGAAAAATCTTAACTATAGATTTTTCAGGGTAACAACCCTTCCCTATGTTTTCCAAAAAGCTTAAAAATACATTTTTTGGCTGGAGCTACACTTTAAAAATGTACCAGCTCAAAATTTCAAACAGATTCTACTTAACAACAAACCTACAGTCCCTGTCTTGTTTGCACCGCCTGTATATTGCTGTTCAGAGTATATAGGGCCTGGGGGGCCCCACGCCTTTCCTTTTTTAATTTGGGTGCGGGGTTCCCCTTAATATTTATACAAGACCCAAAGGGCCTGGTAATGGACTGGGGGTTGGTGGGTACCCATGCCATTTGTCTCACTGATTTTCATCCATATTGCGGGGACCCGACATTACATTAAAGCCGCAAGCAGTTTTAAATGACTTTTATTCCTTTAAAAATGACATTTTGTGCAGGGACTGTTCTAAGCATGGCAAACACGTGCCACTTTACAGGCATACTATAGACACCCCCCAGGTACGATATTTAAAGGAATATTTCACTTTTTTTTCACTTTAAGCATCATTAAAATCACTGCTCCCGAAAAAACGTCCCTTTTAAAACTTTTTTTTGCATTGATACATGTTCCCTGGGGCAGGACCCGGGTCCCCAAACCCTTTTTAGGACAATAACTTGCATATTAGCCTTTAAAATTAGCACTTTTGATTTCAAACATTCGAGTCCTATAGACTTTAATGGGGTTCTAAAGTTTGCGCGAACTTTCGGTCCGTTCGCTGGTTCTGGTGCAAACCGAACCGGGGGGGGTGTTCGGCTCATCCCTACTCACAGATACTCTAGTTGAGTGCAGGAACGAGCCCTGCTGCAAAATATTACAGCAAAAATTGTAATTACACGCCCCTGTTAAACAAGAGCAGAAAAATTGGGCTTTAGGCACTAGTGCTGGTGCCACAACACTGCAACCCCTCACACATACTCTAGTTAAGTGCAGGAACGAGCCCTGCTGCAAAATATTACAGCAAAAATTGTAATTACACGCCCCTGTTAAACAGGAGCAGAAAAATTGGGCTTTAGGCACTGGTGCTGGTGCCACAACACTGCAACCCCTCACACATAATGTTCTAATAGGGGAATGGCGCTGTTCACAGATAATGGAAAAATCAAAAAACGCAAAGCACAACCCACCAGAAAATGGGAAAAAAGAAAATGTGAATAAAAAATGTGAAAAAATAATAAACAATAAATGTGCAGTGTGCACCAAAGTCCACAGCAACCTATGTGAAAGAATCTAACTAAAATCCTGTAAATTAATCAATTAAGTTAATTACATAAGGTGTGAATATGCAAGTCACTACCATAAGTGAAAAAATGCAAAATCATACATAGTACAAGATGGATAAAAGTGACATAAAAAGTAATATCAACATTTAAAATTCCCACTCACGTGCCCAATATCATAAACAATACATAAAATATACATGTAAGTGAGCCAAATAAACATCTGTGATCTTCCTGATTTGAATAGTAAAAAATGTAAATAAAAATGTGAAAATGTAAAAATGTATATTGGAGGTGAATTAATCAAAAAATGAGAATAATAAATAATAAATAAGTGCAATCAAACAAGTATATAAATAATTATTTAAATTAAATTGAAAAGGGGTATGGCGCTCCCTATGGGGTTGAATGGGTTAATGTATGGGGGGGGAGTTAAAGTTGTGTTATATCCCCAGGTGATTTCCCCCACTATGATCCTAGTAGAGGTACCTAATACCAGCAGGAAAAATTAGTTACCAAAAAATATATGTCTATATTTATATACATATAAGAGCAAAAATAAATAAATAAATAAATAAATAAATAGACAAGGAGCTGTCTTCAGTGGTAGTTCGAACAAACCCTATATGTAAGGGATGTGTGCTGAGGCCCCTACAACTGTGATAGGTCTACACCATATACCACCACAAAGTGAAGTGACTATAACATATAAATGTAACCCATATATGTGCTCTACTAGTGCAAATAATATCCAAAACATATAATAAACTCTGCCTAAACAGTGCAAATAAATGTATATATATATATATATATATATATAGAGTTTATTATATGTTTTGGATATTATTTGCACTAGTAGAGCACATATATGGGTTACATTTATATGTTATAGTCACTTCACTTTGTGGTGGTATATGGTGTAGACCTATCACAGTTGTAGGGGCCTCAGCACACATCCCTTACATATAGGGTTTGTTCGAACTACCACTGAAGACAGCTCCTTGTCTATTTATTTATTTATTTATTTATTTATTTATTTATTTATTTATTTTTGCTCTTATATGTATATAAATATAGACATATATTTTTTGGTAACTAATTTTTCCTGCTGGTATTAGGTACCTCTACTAGGATCATAGTGGGGGAAATCACCTGGCAATATAACACAACTTTAACTCCCCCCCCCATACATTAACCCATTCAACCCCATAGGGAGCGCCATACCCCTTTTCAATTTAATTTAAATAATCAGTGGAGGATCCTTAGGGAAGCTCCTTTAGGGGGGCAGCATACCTAAACGGTTGTCCTAAGCGCAGCTTTTACATTTATTTTAAGTGTATAAATAAATTGATGTATATGATGCAATCAAAATCATCCAATATAAATTGTCCAATGAAGGTATATCAGACAGGTATGTAATCCCCAACGAATTTCAATGTTAGTGTGTCCGTGTCTGGCAGGCCCCCTCTTGTGCCTCACTCACCAGAAAGCCCAACCCCTGCAGGGGTGAAGGGCATGAATCAATCCTGTGGCCGGAATACTGGAGTCCCGGAATCCCCCTCTCAGGTTCAGCGAGCCCCTTCCAACTGGATCCACGTTGTTCTTTACATAAGTATCCACCGAAACAAAATATGTGTGGAGAAACAAGGAATCCTCATAGTGTAAGTCCGTTTAGAATTAAGAGTTTATTGTTCAAAAGATGATTTTTAAGTTTAAAAACTGGAGCTGACAGTGCTGATTTTAATTTTAAACTGATTTTAAACTTAAAAATCATCTTTTGAACAATAAACTCTTAATTCTAAACGGACTTACACTATGAGGATTCCTTGTTTCTCCACACATATTTTGTTCCGGTGGATACTTATGTAAAGAACAACGTGAATCCAGTTGGAAGGGACTCGCTGAACCTGAGAGGGGGATCCCGGGACTCCAGTATTCCGGCCACAGGATTGATTCATGCCCTTCACCCCTGCAGGGGTTGGGCTTTCTGGTGAGTGAGGGCACAAGAGGGGGCCTGCCAGGCACGGACACACTAACATTGAAATTCGTTGGGGATTACATACCTGTCTGATATACCTTTATTGGACAATTTATATTGGACGATTTTGATTGCATCATATACATCAATTTATTTATATACTTGTTTGATTGCACTTATTTATTATTTATTATTCTCATTTTTTGATTAATTCACCTCCAATATACATTTTTACATTTTCACATTTTTATTTACATTTTTTACTATTCAAATCAGGAAGATCACAGATGTTTATTTGGCTCACTTACATGTATATTTTATGTATTGTTTATGATATTGGGTACGTGAGTGGGAATTTTAAATGTTGATATTACTTTTTATGTCACTTTTATCCATCTTGTACTATGTATGATTTTGCATTTTTTCACTTATGGTAGTGACTTGCATATTCACACCTTATGTAATTAACTTAATGGATTAATTTACAGGATTTTAGTTAGATTCTTTCACATAGGTTGCTGTGGACTTTGGTGCACACTGCACATTTATTGTTTATTATTTTTTCCCATTTTTTATTCCCATTTTCTTTTTTCCCATTTTCTGGTGGGTTGTGCTTTGCGTTTTTTGATTTTTCCATTATCTGTGAACAGCGCCATTCCCCTATTAGAACATTTTGGTTATGTGGATTTCACTTCGGTGTTTCCATTTTGCTTGGGGGGCTGCAGTTCCTTGTTATTACTGATCCTAAGCGCGGAATATTTGATTTCTAACCCCTCACACATACTCTCGTTAAGTGCAGGAACGAGCCCTGCTGCAAAATATTACAGCAAAAATTGTAATTACACGCCCTTGTTAAACAGGAGCAGAAAAATTGGGCTTTAGGCACTGATGCTGGTGCCACAACACTGGAACCCCTCACAGATTCTGTTGTTGAGTGCAGGAACGAGCCCTGCTGTGAAATATTAGATGTAAAAATTGTAATTACACGCCCCTGTTAAACAGGAGCAGAACAATTGGGCTTTAGGTACTGGTGCTGGTGCCACAACACTGCAGCCCCTCACAGATACTCTAGTTGAGTGCAGGAACGAGCCCTGCTGCAAAATATTACAGCAAAAATTGTAATTACGCACCCCTGTTACACAGGGGCAGAAAAATTGGGCTTTAGGCACTGGTGCTGGTGCCCAGAACCAAAAATGTTCTTACAAGTTATCAACATGAACATTGAGGAGTAACAGGATAGTCACTCGGCATAACAGGATAGTCAGTCAGCATCAGCATAGGCAATCTTCAAGGGATCTCACATTCATAAAAAAATTATTTGGCTACATCAGCATCAGGTGCTTGGTAGTTAGTGATTCAAGACTGATTCATTTTTATGAAGGTGAGCTGATCAACCAAGTCGGTGGACAGGCGCACTCTGTGATCGGTTACAAAGCCTCCAGCGGCACTAAATGTGCGTTCCGAAAGAACGCTGGATGCAGGACAGGCCAGTAGCTCAATTGCAAACTGTGCAAGCTCTGGCCAGTGATCCATCCTCAAGACCCAGTAACCCAGTGGATTTTCGGTTGGAAAGGTCTCCGAGTCTGATCTTGCCCCTAGGTATTCCTGCACCAAGTACAACAGACGCTGGCGATGGTTGCTGGAACCGATCATACCTTGCTGCGGACTAAAAAATTGTCTGAATGCATTGGTCAGACGGCCACCTTCTCCACTGCTCCTTCTGTGACTGACCGAAGCCTCAGCAACACGTTGTCCACGGCCAGGAATTTGTACCCTCCCAGGCTCTGGAAACGCACTGCACAAACCTTTCTGCAAGGCCTCCCGAAGATGTTTCATCCTCTGCTCCCTCTGCGATGGCTGGATAAGTTCTGTAACCTTACCCTTGTAACGTGGCTCAAGAAGGGTTGCCAGCCAGTAGTGATCCCTCTCCTTGATCACACGAATCTGAGGGTTCTTTCGCAGTCTTTGCAGGATCAGGGAGGCCATGCAGCGTAGGTTTGCTGAGGCATTCGATCCGGAGTCCTGACCCGCAGCCACCTCCTCCCAGCCACGTACAAATCCATGGGTTTCTGGGGACTGTAAACGATCCCTTGAAGACTGCTGCTGATGCTGAGTGCTAGGCTCCACCTCCATGCTGACACAATCCTCATCCTCCTCCTCCTCTTCCTGTGAGATCTGCGGGCCCGCAGGAATACTGTCTGGATAAAGGGGGCCTTGAGAGGTAAGAAAGTCCTCCTTAAAAAGCAAATATAAACCTCAAGTTGGTATTTTAAAGGCAATGTAACAGGAAAAATATTCTTTTAAATAAAAAGAATTTATTGATACATAAATAACATACAAAAATGGACTTAAATAGTCATGTAGAGTTAAAAGATCAAATTGCATGAGAGTATAGAAAATAGAAAAAAGAAAGGTAATGATAATCATAGACCGTGATACATTCTACTACAAGATACAATCACCACCAGTGCAATACGGTGGCAACAAGTAGCAGTATTCCAACGCGTTTCAACTTATAGCATCAAAAGAGTCTTCCTCAGGGAAAGATTGTATTACATTCTAAGAGAGATCAAAGTAGCAATGTTACAAGCTGCATAAATATGTCACAGGAATAATCAAGTATGTAAAATCCACCAAAGCAATTTACATTTTTCATGCATTTGTAGAAAAGAGAAAGATAAAGTACATTCCCAGTGCCAAGATAGGAGGGTCTCTACCATCCATTGCCCAGGCTGTCCTGCATCCTCTACAGGACAACAGGATACATATATAAAAAATCCAAAGACATGGCGACCAAAGAGTACAACTTAATGGCTTCTATAAAGATAAGAGTGCAAGATGTAAAAAAATGGGAAGAATTCCCCTGGGATGTGTATTCCCAGAGATATTCTCATCTAAGCAGTCCTAACCTAACCATCTAAGGCTTACCTTGTGGATTAGAGTAACAGGGTCCGTTCTGACTGCAGATGAGCCTGCAAGGAAGAGCCTTCACTACAGGGCTCCCTTTTGAGGAGGAAGCGTTACCTCTCCATGGTGACGCTGCGCAACTAGTTTGGGTCCCGTATTGCCATAATAGAAGGAGGGGTCGCGTAACCATGGCAATGCCACATCTCCCAAGCGAGACCCGACGCCCCACACCACCATCACCACGGCAACGCCACACGCCTCAACTCAGTGGAGACCCGACATCCAGCGCCGTGGTCACGTGACCGGGTGTAATGGAACGCCACGTCTCCAGAGAAGGTAAACATCCCCTCGGATGATGTAACCGCCATCTTGCAAGAGGGAAGGTATTAATCCCAATGGCTTGAGGATACAAATATTTCCTATTCTAGACAACATCACTAAGGAACCTAAAAATAATTGGTAAATGAAGCTGAATGATTGCTCAAAAAACCTCATGTTGTTGTTACAAAATGAATATCAGCAGCAATTGGAAGGTATGGATGTAGAAATCAATACACTATATGCCAGACTTTCCCCTTTGAAAAAACATGACCAATATGTGGTACATGAAAAGAAACTCAAAGAGCATCTAGAAACCTTCAGTAAAACCATTCTCATTGAAAAAGAGAAAAAATATTGGAGGGATAAGAATGCTTTTGGGGAAGGTAGAGCTTACAAGTGGAACCTAGACAGGAAGTCTAGGAAGAAAAATCCTAGATCCTCACACCAGGACAATGTCAATCAAACAAATGACTACCTATCTGACACACCCTCCAATAACTCTTCTTCCTCAGCTTCCTCACATGCAGGTCAATTTCGGAGAAAAAGGAAAGGACCCTTTCCCAAACATCAGGAAATGGAAGGTGAAATCCAACAAATAAAAAACATATTACAGATTCACAACCCACGGAGCCATTGCGGGGTGGAAGAGGAGGCGGGACCAGTATGGTGAGAGGTGCACTTCATGGGAACCCAAGAGGCTCCTCTTCTTCTAATTCTAAGAAAAGTTATAAAGATCAGGGCGCATGTCCAAAAACCCAGCAAACCCAATTAGACAGTTTTTTAGACAAAAACAATGCACCCCGCCCTCTCTGACACAGCTGTCAATGTTACCCACAGTAATCCCACTTCCAAAGGAAGATTGAATGTCATCAGTCTTTCATCACAAAATTTGACAACAGCTGAACAGGAGGTACTATCCTTGGGTCTCTCTTTTTGCCCCATTTGTAGTATGGATAGCTTTGAGACCATCAAAGATATCAATCTATTTGCCAGGAAGCTCTTACTTAAGAGCCTATATACCAAACAAGTTACTGTTGCACCTGAAATAGCACCCAATCTAAAGGCGGCCGACTTTAGAGCCCTGAGAGACCTTAATTTGTTGTTGCAAGAAAGTGAATTTGTTGAGGAACCTTGGGAACTGGATAGTGCAGGTAGCGAGGAAGAACAAGAGGCGTCCCCTGGGGACACAACTAAAAAATTTAAAAGGAAATCTCACAAGTTTCCGCCCCTCAATCAAAATCCTGCTATAGCTCTTTTTGTGAGACAAGCCACTAGAGATATTGAAAAATTGGAAAAACAGACCAAAAACAATCTGAGTCCGGAACATCAACAGGCACTGAATACTTTGAAGAATAATAATGACATTACAATTAAAGCATCGGATAAGGGGGGAAACATTGTCCTGATGGACAATGTTAAGTATGAAAGGATGTGCCTGAACATACTTAACAATACTAGATGTTACAAAAAAATTTCCCCTGCCATGGTAGATAAATTTAACCAGCAATGTTTTTCCCTTGTCGATGAATCCCTGAATGAGGGCGTAATCGACAAGGATATGTGGGACTTTATACAAACAAGGCACCCTCGCCTGCCCACGTTCTATGCCCTGCCAAAGGTGCATAAAGAGCTTAATGATCCCCCAGGGAGACCCATAATCTCTGGGAATGGTTACATAATGGAGGGAATTAGTCAAATTATAGATCAACACCTTAGACCTCATGTCATGGACTTACCCTTCTATACCAGGGATGCAATACATCTATTACAAATCCTGGACAATCTGGTCATCTCCAACATTGCCATACTTGTTACAGTGGATGTGGAATCACTGTATAACAGCATCCCGCATGATTTGGGTGTTCCAGCCATCGAACGGGTCCTGAGTCAAAGGGTTACCACAGATTGGAAGTTCAATGCCTTTGTTCTCCATATGTTGGACTTTATTCTCAGGCACAACACCTTTTTGTTCAAGGGCTCCCACTACCCCCAGGTGCAGGGAGTGGCTATGGGGACATGCTGCACACCCTCATATGCCAACCTGTACCTGGGGGAGTGGGAGAAGGATTTCCTGCTAGGGAAATCTATGTATACTTGCCACGTCTGTATGTGGCAGAGATACATAGATGATATACTGATCATCTGGGATGGCCCAAAGGAGGAATTGAAAGATTGCTTAAACCTCATGAATCGTAACAATTTCAATCTTTTCTTTACAATGACCTTGAACCTCCAGGAGGTCAACTTTCTGGATGTCACCATCTTTAAGGACCACACTGGTGGACTCTCTAGTAGACTCTTCAGGAAAGAAACTACTGGCAATATGCTTTTGCACGTGGACAGCTTTCATCCTGACCCTCTGAAAAAATCTATCCCATTCAGCCAATTCCTTCGGCTCTGAAGGAATTGCAGCACAAATGAGGATTTCCAATGAGAGGCAGATCTACTTACCATCAGGCTGATGAATAGGGCTACACGAAATCGGCCCTTAAAAAGGCCTTTAATCGTGTCAAACAAACCAATAGACGGGATCTGATCTTCAGAACTAAAAAACATAGTAAAGAAGATACCACTACCAGGATCATTATGAGATTCTCTAATGAACATAATGGAATCAGAAAAATAATCTCCAAACATTGGTCTATCCTCACAGAGGACCCCATTCTGAAAGATTTGGTTACTTCAAAACCGCAGATCACATATAGAAAATCAGGCTCTATAGGGAACTTACTAACCCAGAGCGAGTACAAGGGCAACACCAGAAAGGATCCCTGTAAAACCTGGGGTAGCTATCCCTGTAGATCCTGTGCACAGTGCAATGTCAAAGGTAGAAGAACCATGCTGGCCTTGCCTAATGGGGAGACTTTCTCCCTGCGCCATTTTGCCAACTGCAAGACGCAGGGCGTTGTCTACCTCATGCAATGCCAGTGTGGTGCCTTCTATGTCGGGAAGACCTGACAAGAATTTGGGAAACGGGTGGATAAACACATGCAGAGTATGCGCATTGGTAATTTATATCTACCATTTGGAAAACATGCCGTAGACAGCACAACTATAGATTACCTTCTGTCAATTTTACAGTTCTGGACAGGCTTCATCTCCCGATCGGGGGGGTGACTGGAACAAAGTCCTGCTCCAGCGTGAAATGCGCTGGATCAGACACCTTAGGGCCACCACCCCCCCTGGGTTAAATGAAATTGAGAGTTTTAGACCGTTTTTGGAGGGCTACAACTCTGGGAAGACGGACTAGATCTCAATCTGGACTCATGTCTTCCCTGCTTGTTTTAATCTGTTGAAGTATCTATTCTAAGCATGAGATCCTCTCCACCCTTAATTAAAATCCTTGATTTTTGCAGATGGGACCTTTTTCCTCTCACAGGGTCCCTTTTAGGGGGGTCCTGGGTGGACCCCTAAATCATTAGGGATATGCTAAACTTGAGACTGAATTCTAAGAGGGTTTATTCATTATTATTATTTTTTGTTTCTATCACAATTATACGTTTATTTTTCACGATAACATGTATATGGTTATCCTCTAAAAAGAGGATCTATTTAATGTTATTCACCTATATGTTTTGATAGCAACTTTATGCTGATCTTTACGATTAATGTACATGTTCATATGAAAAATGCAATTCTAATTTATCATTTGTTTCCCAGTGCCAGGGTTTTGAGTCTCTTTATGCCTCCGGTTCTCTAATTGGAGGATTTTGCCCCCTCTGTTCCCTTCTCCCTACCCAGCTCAGGGAGGCCGCGGTGATTTACACTGCGGTGTCCACATCCCCAGACTCTGACCCATCAAAGCAGGGGATTTTACTGTGTCGATGGTTATTGGTCCTTTTGGTCTCCATCTCCCCGGATTCAAGGTTTGGAACAAGGGGAGATATTGACCTCCAGGGGTGTTATGGCAGTTTTCAGGCACTTAGGTAACCCCCTAGTGCTGCCACCCATTATTGGACAGGTCCGCTGCCATGTATACCGTTATTCTCCTTAGGCCTTGCAACCCTACTTCTCCTCCCCCTTGGTTAACCCCATGATGCATAGCTCTGTAATCTCCTGCTTAGCGATGATGCATCATCTTATTGCCCCCTCCTCCATTGGTGGTATATCTATCCCCCCTCTTGGTGGCCCTGGCAATCCGCCCTCTTGCAAGATGGCAGTTACATCATCTGAGGGGATGTTTACCTTCTCTGGAGGCTTGACGTTCCATTACGCCCGGTCACATGACCACGGCGCTGGACGACAGGTCCCCACTGAGTTGAGGTGTGTGGCGTTGCCGTGGTGACGCGGCGCCTCCCTCGAGCTACCACGCCCACACTCCATAGGCAATGGTGGTGTGGGGCGTCGGGTCTCGGTTGGGAGACGTGGGGTTACCGTGGTTACGCAACGCCACCTCCTTCTATTACGGTGTCTTGCCGAGAAAGTTCCCTCGGCGGATAAGTTCCCCCCTGTACTGCGCAGGCGCTGCGCCTGCGCAGTACGAACTACTGTCAGCCGCCGGAGATAGCCGAAGCTCAAACGCTTCAATCAGCTGTACACGGCGCCTGCACCCTAGGTCCAGGTTCCTTCCCCACCATCCAAGTGGACCTAGAGGGGGAAGCTAAAAGAGCCGAGCGAAGCCAGGCCGTGACCGAAGCGTGGCGAGCGAAGCGAGCCCGCGAGGGGCCCTCTTCCAGGCGCCGTGTACAGCTGATTTTCAGCTATTCCGCTTTGGCTATTTCCGCCGGATCCTACTGCGCAGGCGCAGCGTCTGTGCAGTAGAGGGGGGAACTTATCCGCCGAGCGGAACTTTCTCGGCAGAACAACAGCAGTACGGGACCCAAACTAGCAGCGCGGCATCACCATGGAGAGGTGACGCCTCCTCTTTCTTGTTTACCATGCCCACACCCTTTATAAGGACGCCAGGGACAGCTAATGGCGTCATTCCCTCCCTCGGTTTTAAACCGAAGGGAGCCCTGTAGTGAAGGCTCTTCCTTGCAGGCTCATCTGCAGTTGGAACGGACCCTGTTACTCTAATCCACAAGGTAAGCGCTAAATGGTTAGATTAGGACTGCTTAGATGAGAATATCTCTGGGAATACACATTCCAGGGGAGATTCTTCCCATTTTTTTACATCTTGCACTCTTATCTTTATAGAAGCCATCAAGTTGTACTCTTTGGTCATCATGTCTTTGGATCTTTTATATATGTATCCTGTCATCCTGTAGAGGATGCACGGCAGCGTGGGCAATGGATGGCAGAGACCCTCCTATCTTGGCACTGGGAATGCACTTTATCTTTCTCTTTTCTACAAATGCATGAAAAATGTAAGTTGCTTTGGTGGATTTTATGTACTTGATTATTCATATGACATATTTATGCAGCTTGTAACATTGCTAATTTGATCTCTCTTAGAATGTGATACAATCTTTCCCTGAGGAAGACTCTTTTGATGCCATAAGTTGAAACGCATTGGAACACTGCTACTTGACGCCACTGTATTGCACTGGTGGTGATTGTATCTTGTAGTAGGATGTATCACGGTCTATGATTATCATTACCTTTCTTTTATCTATTTTCTATACTCTCATGCAATTTGATCTTGTAAATCTACACGACTATTTAAGTCCATTTTTGTATGTCATGAAATTATTTATGTATCAATAAATTATATTTATTTAAAAGAATATTTTTTCTCTTACATTGCCTTTAAAATCCCAACTTGAGGTTTATATTTGCTTTTCAAACTATTCAAGGAATGATGGTAATGACACACCCAACCATCTGAGTCATACTTTTTTCTTTTCAGGAAGTCATCCTTTTCCTCCCTTTGTTCTGCCTCAAGTGCCCTGTCCATTATTCCACGCAGCGTGTGCTCCAGCAGGTAGACAAGAGGGACAGTATCACTGATGGATGCACTGTCACTGCTCACCATCCTCGTGGCCTCCTCAGTGCATGCATCCTTGATCATGAGCCACTGGCGTGGCGAAAAAAAGCCAAGCTCCCCTGACCCTGTCCTGGTGCCATACTCGCACAGGTACTCGTTGATGGCCCTCTGCTGCATGTGCAGCCACTGTAGCATTGCCAACGTTGAGTTCCACCTAGTGGGCACGTCACAGATGAGGCGGTTCTTGGGCAGGTTGCATTCCTTTTGAAGGTCAGCCACTGAGCACTGGCATTATATGACCAGTGGAAATGCCCACAGACTGTCAGTGCTGGTTTATGAGAGGACTGAAGGTATAGTGGGGTTGGAGATCCCATCTGATGAGGAGCAAGGAGAGGTCCGCCTTGTCTTTTGGTGTGGGTCTTTTAAGTGCTGTTGCCAAAGGACAAGCATGTGGTGCCCAAGCAGCTGCTGTTTTGGCCACGCTTGATATCCTTCAGACATATGTTGCAAACAGCAACAGTGCGATCTGCTGCACGCGTCGGCAGCGCCCTGCACATGCGGAGCTCTACGGTGTGATGCAGTCATTTGGCTGCCCTTAAGCTGGCCCCTGGAGGACATCCTGCATCTTTGGAGATGTGCCTCCTCCTCCTCTCTTCTATCAGGTACCCATGTAGAGTCAGCGACCTCATCATCCCCTCCCTCCTCATCACTGGAGCAAACCTGGCAGTATGCTGCAGCTGGGGGAACATGACTGCCAGTTTCTTGTCCTTCTTGGGCACCCCCTCTTCTCTCTGGGCTCATGTTACTGCCTTCATCCTCAACCTGGGTACCATCATCAGAGCCTTCAAAATGCTGCGCATCATCCTGCAGCATGTACCCTACACTGTGGTCGAACACTTTGGGGGACTCCTCAGGGGATGATGGTGGGGCTAGGGAAGGAGTGACTGATGACATTGAGCCGATGGAAGAGGCCGCTTTGGCAGCTGCATTGGCAGACAAAGTACCCTGAGCCTGGGTGACAGAGGATGAGAAGGATGAGGACAGCTTGGTCATCCACTCTACCAACTCTTCTGCATGTTGTGGCTCAAGACGGCCAGCTGCCGAAAAAAAGGACAACCAAGCCCCACGGCCATGTGCTGAGGATGCACCGTGTCCATGACCAGCACTGTTTGCTGTAGACACAGAGCCTGCTTGCCCTCTTTTAGTGGCCTGTGAGCGTCTTCCTCCCCTTGGTGGCCTTCCAGACATACCGTACAATTAGATTAGCAAAACAACGCCTGAAGTTTTCTAAAAACAGTACTCCAGGAATGGCCTACAGTCAGGTATAGGCTTGGCTGGAATACAATGCAGTGGATATATATTTTATTAAATGCAGCTCAGTGAGTCACCTGCCTGGCTGAAAGTGTCTTTGAACATACACTCAGTCAATGGCCTAGTCCAGTGGCGTCACTAGGGTTGGTGTCACCTGGTGCGGGATAACATGGTGTCACCCCCCAATAATTTTTTTCCCCCCTAATAACACTGCAAATATTGGCAACAGTAGTGCCGTTAATAACTATCAATCAACTAGCAAATTTGAATAACAAAATCATATGAAAATAATAGAATTCAAAGCTTAAACTGTATTTATTTTAACGTTAAACTTTACTGAAATAATAAATAAATTAATACATAACACAAAAATAAACAGGAACAAATATGAAAGCATTTGGTTAACATCTAAATCAAAACTTTGCTTTTCTAGCCTTGACAGCTGCAAAATTGTGAACAACATCATCAAAATCAATACATTTCGCTAGTTCACTTTCAACTGATAATGTTGCAAGATCAGAAAGCTTTGCCTGTCTCATCGTTGAACGCAAATAGTTCTTTATCAGCTTCAACTTTGAAAAGCTCCTCTCACATGAAGCCACAGACACACAGATTGTCAGAAATATTTTTAGACATAGTGAAAGGGTTGGAAGAGATTCAATGAAGTCCTATTCTGCTATGAAGGTCAAAACTTGTAAAGCTGACCAATCTTTGACTTCTTCTAGGTTGATCTTGGCTGCTTTGAGATGTCTCCTCAGTCTGGGTATTTCTATTAACAGCTCACTCTCAGATATTTCGTCATAAAAAGTGGTCAGTTTTGGAATGGACACCTTTTAATTTTTCTTCAGTTTCATATATGAGACTCTTTGCTTGAACAGCCTCAAACATGGCTGCAACTTCCATGATGGCTCCTAATCTGATCTGGAGTTCATAATGGAAGCGATCAATACACTCAAGCATTGCCCTCTTGTTCTTGTCTTGTAGACTTATGCCTCCAGCATCACATGCCTGTTCCCCTGCCATCCTCTTCTTAAACCTGGCTCTTCTCTCTATGGCAATTCCATATTCTTTAGCTTTTAAATGTGCCTGTGTAATTGCATGTTCCACTAGGTGACTGCGCTCTTCATACAGAAAAAGTCTTAGTGACTCTAGCTTTGTCACCACCTTGTCCAGACTTAAGCATTTGGTCTGCAGGTACTGTTCTGTAACATCAACTTCTTGAAGTACATCACCCCAGAAGTACAGGTAGCACAAAAACGTAAAATCACAGACACAAGGCAGTAGACATTCTGCTGCTCCTCTTGTGTCCAAATTTTCTCAAGGATCACAAAGCGCTTTGATCGCAAACACAAACATTTCAAATTTTTCTTTGACTGACTTAACTGCAGCATGATGAGCACTCCAGCGTGTTGTTGATAATCTTTTCACTGACACTCCAATATGGTGCATTAACACATCCCATCGATGGGGGGAAGCAGCAAAAAAAAAAAAAACATTGACTGAAGAGTTCCAAAAAATGTCACACATGAAGCAATCTCAGCAAAAGAGTGCTGACCGCACAAGTTAAGTGAATGGTCCACACAGCCTTTAAAAATAGCTTTCCTGTTTTTTTCCCTGATAATGGATTGTACACCTCCATGAATTCCAGCCATAGTAGCAGCATTATCATAACCCTGACCACGACACATCATTATGTCCAGTCCATCACTCTCTAATTTTTTAAGGATATCCAAACTGAGATCAGCAGCTTTTTTCCCCTTTAACTGGAAAAATCCTAGAAACACTTCTTTTACTTCAACTTTCCTGTTCTTGATGTTCACATATCTGATCACTTCGGACATCTGATCAGTATGTGATATGTCAGGTGTGCTGTCAAACATGATTCCAAAGTACTTTGCAGACTTTATGTCCATGACAATCTTCTCCATCATGTGATTTGCCAGGACACTTCTAAACTCATTGTGAGTTTGTGGAGAAAGATATGAGACCGATACTTTAAGTTTACAGGTGCTCCGCTTCAATCTAATTAGGTGTTCTTTTAGTACTGAATCATATTTTGAAAGCATTTCAACCATCTCAAGAAAGTTCCCTTTATTGAATGAGCACTCATCTTCCTTGTGGCCACGGAATGCTAGGTTCTGCTTGGCAAGAAACAATGTGATGTCAAGCAATCTGTGTAAGATATCCCTCCACGGGGCGTGACCGGAAGTGGATGGAGGAGTGAGTGAGTGAGGAACGAGCGTGTGGGATCTCCTTATCCCCTCCGTATGACTATTTGTCTGAAAGAATAAATAATCAACTGACTTTAACCCCAGTGCCGTATACCTGCCCAACCCGGTGCCATCAGTAGGTCCGTGTACCGGCTCGCTGTCTACCCCCCGCTGTGAAGTGTCTGTATCCGGAGCCAGAACGGGACGCTCTCTCTCCCTTCTCAGTCACCATCGGGAGTCTCCGGAGGTGCTCGGACTCGATACAACTCCCGGAAATCAAGCCGCGATACGTTCTCGCGTTCTCACGGGAACACGGGTAAGGACAGCCACTGTAGGAGCTGACGTCAAGGTGTCAGCAGTGGAGGCTTGTGGAGCGCCGGCTGAACCTTTGAAAAGGACATCTGTAAACGTTCTCCTGGAGGGTGAGTTATGTGAAGGGGGGAAAAAGAAAATTGAATCGATGGGCATGTCTAAATGGAGGTACTGTCCCTCGTGGTAAATAGTTACATACACGCATTGTAGGAG
The DNA here is from genome assembly GCF_042186555.1 of Aquarana catesbeiana. Taxonomy (NCBI): domain Eukaryota; kingdom Metazoa; phylum Chordata; class Amphibia; order Anura; family Ranidae; genus Aquarana; species Aquarana catesbeiana. The sequence goes on from NC_133325.1 coordinate 501,850,190, forward strand.
GAAACTTTATAACTGATTGAAACTCTTTGGAGATGTAAATACGGGACTATAATATATTGCATTATTACATTATACTGTGCAGTATATGTTGGGATCTCCCTGGTTGGTGGAATTTTATGGAAACTTGAATACCTAAAGCTCCTTTTTCCTTGCCTGATTCTCCTTATCTGATCATTAGCTTATTTTGTACATTGTATTGGTACGATAAAAAACTTTAACAGAAGGGAGCAGAGGGATAAATGTCGGCAAAAAGGAAAGGAGACGAGCATGCCAGCATGGAGAATATGGGGCCTCAGTCACTACGCTCGGCTAAAGATAAGGATAAAGAAAAAGATAAGGATAAGGGAGCATTGTCCACAGTGGCAGGGGCAATGGCAGCAGCGGTCGCAGCAACCGCAAAATTGGAGAGAATGGTTAATGCAACAGACCATACCCCAACAAAAGGGGGGCAGCAGGTACAAAGTAAGACAGCAACAGACAGGAAGAGCCAGGGACACCTGAGCGCGCTTGCAATTGGTACTACAATCAAGAACCCTCCAACTAAAGGAGCAGGAGCGGTGGGGAAAACAATAGAAACAGTTGGTATCCAGATCCATACAACAGAAGGAGAGCCATCCCTTAAAGAAATCCTTTTAGCAATCAACTCATGTAAACAATCCTTGGGTGAAATGTCAGATCAAATGAAAGATATCAAAGAGGGGGAGATGGGCGGAGCCTAACAGAGCAGACATGCATTGTTAGAGCTCCACACCGCTGAGGAGAGAACAGAAGGACAAAGCGGAGCCTGCAGGCTCAAAAGGTATCCATTTGAACCTTTTTGCCCCAGGGAACAAACTGTGAAAGTTTGGGCAGGAAATATGGTACTGGGAGGAAACCGTGGCAGAAATAAAAATCACCTCACAAAGAGCTCACAGGCACTCACTGCAGCTGAAGCAGCTCCAGTCACCTCACAATATACAGCATCAGGGCGCTCTCACAGACAGAAAATGTCACAGCAAGACTCTCTATTTGAGTCAGATACAGAACAAATCCTCTCACAAACTTCTCCACAAGCCTCCTCAGCATCCCCAGTAATATTATTACAATTTGAAAAGATGCTTCATAAGGCTTTAAAACAAACTTCAGACCAAATAACAAACAGCCTAACCAAAGAAATAAGAGAGCTGGGAAACCGCACCGCAGCCTTAGAAATAAAAATGGATGAAATTGAAATTACAACCCAAGAAAATAGAACAGAATTGGAACAATTAAAAGAAGAGAATTTAATACTTCAAACTAAGCTCGAAGATTACGAAAATAGAGCCAGACGTTCAAACTTGCGCATAAGGGGAATACCTGAAACTGTGACAGACTTGCAATCTACTATTACTGCTCTATTACAAGAACTAAAGCCAGATATCCCTATTGAACGTTTAGAACTGGACAGAGTACACAGAGCCCTCACAGCCAAAAAGAATGATGGACCCCCACGTGATATAATCACAAAATTTCATTATTACAGAACGAAAGAACAAATACTAATTGCTGCAAGAGAAAAAAAGAAACTTAATTTTCAAGGACACAATTATCAAATTTTTGCTGACCTATCCCAACTTACTATTACTAAAAGACGATCCATGAAACCCCAACTAATGGAACTGCAACGCCACAACATTATGTATCAATGGGGCTTCCCCTTTTCAGTCAGATTTAACTACCAAGGTACAATTTACAGAAGCAGATCAGCAGATGAACTACAACAAACCCTTTTAAAATTAAATCTGACAGAACCCACAAGCAGCAACTCTCCCACACGCAGAAGAATGGCATCATCTTCACCTTCAGGCAGCACTCAGAAAATTCTAGAACAAAATGGGAATCATCATTCTCACAAAAGAGGCCGTTATGCCACATCATCCATGGACCAAGAAGATTCAATGGACTGACATCCTAATTCCTGATATCTCTTCATTTATTATACTAAGAGATGGTTCTCTATAAAAAAACTGTATTTATAACTGAATGTGACTGCATTCTGATAGTCACACACTGTGTGGGATCATGTTACATTCCAGTTATATTTCTTATTGCTTCTGATTCATATAGCCTTAGAATATATGAGTGAAATAAGGAAATTCTTGTTCAGTTATATATTATCAGGTAATAACAATAGATTTATTACTTTTTAGGACAAATATGTTCAATAATCCAGAAGTAATGGAAGCTTTTTCTTTTTTTTTCTTAAAACAAATATATTATTACCTAATTAGTTCCTAGAATTATGTTTTTGTTTATTCCAATCTGAGGCAATACAACCTCAATTTTATGAGTTAACATATCTAAACAGTTACATATGAATAAAATATGTAATTGTTTACTCTAAAAGGGTTAAAATCCCAAAATAATTCAAACTATCTTCATCAATACCAAAGTTATTAACAGTACCTTTCTAACTGAATTATTTAGCCTAGGGCAAGACTAACCATATACAACCACCCTGGAATAAATAATTTCAACAAAAACTATATTCTGCACTCCAATTAATGAAACATCATTTTGATGTCTTTTGACATAGCACTTCTCTCCTGTAAGCGGAAGATCCGTGTACCCCCATTAGCCCTCCTCATTCTCCCAACCATATTATGTGGGAGTGTGACAAAGGCACTTATTCCCCTGAGAGAGATATTTATTCTCTTTCACGGGTAAATTGTGATTACTTGCAAAAAATAATTTATACAATGTATCATCTAATCTCATATGTTTTTTGTTTACTCTTTACTCCAGAATTCACTGGTTTCTTTTCTATCTTTTCATCTCTTCAGTCCACACAGGTTGATCTGCGCAGTCAGCTCTGCATAACAAAAAGTAAGTCAAAACTATTTGATCTGTTGCCATGGCACCACTGAATATACTTTCCCTGAATGTTCAGGGAATAAATGTCCCTCAAAAAAGGACCAAAGCCTTCCGTACTTTCCATAACAAGAAGGCTCACATAGTATGCCTCCAAGAAACACACTTCACCAAAGATTCTACTCCAAAATATATTTCTCCTTTATATCAACAAATTTACACGACTTCTGCCTGTACCAAACAAAGGGGTACTCTAATTGCATTTCACCGATCCACACCATTCACCTTATCATCAGAAATTAAAGACCCAAAAGGTAGATACCTGATACTCATGGGTTATATAATGGATACAGAAATCACGGTGATTTCCTACTACGCTCCTAACAAACAACCTACACCATTCCTCTCACATATATTACAAGTGATTAATACACACAAAATAGGAACAGTGATAATGTGTGGGGATTCGAACCAGGTCCTCCTCCCATTTCTAGATAAATCACCTTTTACACCATCCAAAATAACCTCTATATTACCTTTTTCTCAACTTCTTTCCAAATACAATCTGGTAGATTTGTGGAGAGAAAGTAACCCAATGAAAAAGAAATTCACTTATTTCTCACACCCTCATCAAACCTTCACCAGAATAGATCATATTTTTCTAACAATAGGAATGCTACCAGAAATGATTGCATCAGATATAATTCCAATTCCGTGGTCTGACCATAATGCAGTATACACTACTATAGCCTCAGCCATACCAAAAGCGCATGATCCAACGTGGTACTTACCGGACATAATGCTCAAACACCCACTACATCAGATGGCCATTGAACAAGCTTTAAAGGAATACATATCAATTAATAATACAACAGACATCTCCCCAATAACACTGTGGGAAGCTCATAAGCCTGTCTTGCGTGGTACAATACAAAGACAAATGGCACTATTTAAACGGGAACGCAAAAATCTAGCAAAAAAACTAGAACTCAATTTTAATGCAGCCTACATATCATTCCAAGATAATCCATCTCAGAGTACAAAATCTCATCTGGAAAAATCTAGATTGGAATACGATCTATTTCTCACTGAGTCAGTTGATAAATCCCTCAAATGCTCCAAACACAATTTCTACATGAATACAAACAAACCAGGTACATATTTGGCTCGGGCATTAAATTCAACTAACAAATCTTTCAAACCAATACGTTTGAAATTATCAAAAAATGTTTATACTTGTAATCCAGTTAAAATAGTCCATAAATTTCACTCACATCTCGCAACTTTATACAAGACAAACAATGAATTTAATCCTACAGAGGCTGAATCCTTCTTCTCAAAAATAACCTTACCTGAGTTATCTCAGAATCAAAAAAGCAGTTTGGATGAGCCTATAACTATAGATGAAGTTGCTAACACCATAAAAGACCTAAAACTTAACAAAACACCAGGCCCAGACGGCTACACGGCTTTATACTATAAAACATTCTCAGAAATACTCTCTCCCATTCTCACTGAAACTTTTAACAAACTTCTAGATGGACATTCTTTTCGGCAAGAAACACTAATGGCAATTGTTTGTATGATCCCAAAACCCCTTTCTGATGATACTTCCTGTGTGAATTATCGGCCTATCTCTCTGTTAAACCTTGATATTAAATTATTAGCAAAAATAATAGCAAAACGCCTCAATAGCATTATAGGAAAATTAATACATAGAGATCAAGTAGGCTTCATGCCAAATAGACAGGTAGGCGATAATATACGCAGGGCAGTGTTATTGGCACATATTGCTAAAAAACGGAAAATCCCTTTATGTTTTCTATCTCTCGATATTAAGAGGGCATTTGACACAGTATCCTGGCAATATATGCAATATTCATTACAAAAATGGGGTTTTGGACCCCACTTTTTAACATGGATCAAAGCATTATATAATAAACCCAAAGCCTATATAAAATATGCTGGATACAAATCTGATGCCTTTAATATCGAAAGAGGTACCCGACAGGGTTGCCCATTATCTCCCTTATTATTTGCCCTTATACTCGAACCCATGGCCCAATACATCAGAACAAACCAAACTATAACTGGCATTGAAGTAGGAGGTATTACACACAAATTATGTATATTTGCAGACGATATATTACTTTTTCTATCATCACCACAGGTCTCTGGTCCTAACTTAATACCAGCTCTTGATGGTTTTGCAGCCCTATCCGGCCTTATGATTAATCCTAAGAAATGCCTAGTGCTTAATATTTCACTCACAAACATGGAATTGATCCCGGCTAGGGCTGTACTCCCATTCACATGGGCAGAAAAATCAATCCCATATCTTGGAATTCATTTAACAGCATCTCATTCTGACTTATTCTCAACCAATTATCCTCCTGTATTAAGACAGATCACAAATCTAATAAAACAATGGTCGCAACTTCCTTTATCCTGGATAGGGAAGATTAATGCAATCAAAATGACTATTCTACCCAAATTGCTTTATCTATTCAGAGTCCTCCCTATTCCAATTCCTTCCTATTTTTTGAGAATAGTACAAAAAAGAGCAACTTCGTTTATATGGGGCTCTTCTAAACCACGTATACCTATACACACACTACATCTTCCCAAAAATAAAGGAGGCCTGGGATACCCTAATTTTACTAACTACTACAGAGCAGCACATTTGGCCAGTCTGTCCAAATACCATGCAAAACAGGAAATCCCATTATGGGTATTTATAGAGGCTTCAGAAAATGACCCTCTATTAATATCAAACTTATTATGGCTTGATCCTAAAGACCGCTTTAAAATTCATAATCCCATAACTAAACACTTCTTATCCCTCTGGGATAAACTAAAAACCAAATATCAGTTACAATCTCCACACAATCCTCTCCTTTCTTTTATCAGAAATCCGGCCTTTTATCCGGCATGGATCTACCCAAATTCTTTTAAAGCTTGGACAACATCAGGCATTCAGACACTAAATGACTTCATAGCATCTAAATCATTCCTTTCATTCCCATCGCTTAGAGAAAAATATGATCTACCAAACTCTGAGATATTTAGATATCTCCAAATCAAAAATTTCTATACACCATTCCTAAAGGGGGATACACCATTATCCCAATTATCCATTTTTGAATCAATCTGTACAAAAGATCCATTTGCTAAAGGTACAATTTCATCACTTTATAATCAATTATATGGAGTAGCAAATCTTAATAGACCCGCTTACGTTCAGAGGTGGGAGGAGGACCTGGGACGAACTTTAGAAGACACGGACTGGTCTAACATATGGCTCACATCTAAGTCATCTTCACCCAACATCTTAGCACTGGAGACAAATTATAAAGTCCTAACTCGCTGGTACCTTGTACCCGCTAGAGTTGCAAAATATTCACCTAATACCTCAGCTCTTTGTTTTCGAGGATGCCCAGAAATAGGCACACATTTACACATATGGTGGACGTGCCCAGTAATCCAAACCTTCTGGAAGGAAGTCTTCGTGATTGCATCTAAAATATTTAAAAAAATAATACAACCAGATCCATATATAACTTTACTTAATCTAAAACCAGAATGGTTAACACTCTCTCAATTCAAACTTATGATCCAACTAATAACGGCTGCAAAACAAACAGTGGCCAAGGCATGGAAATCTCCTACATTGGTACTAGCAGAAACAATTCACAGAATGAATAATACAATGTCCCATGCTAAGATGGTAGCCATCGATCAAAATCAAATTCCAAAATTTGAAAAACTTTGGCATCCTTGGATAAAACAACAGTTCCTGTCAAACTTCAATGACTCTGTCCTGTTGCCATGGTAACAGATTAAATGACTTACAGAGACACCCATTCTAAGGCTTCAAAGAGAACTAAAAAGAATAATAAACTGACGAGCGGGACAACCTTGTGGACCATACCTCTACCTTTCTACCCTTTTTCTTCTTTCTCTTTCCTTTTCTCCACCTTACGATTAAAGCTCATTATCAGAATTTATTTGACCTAAATACACTCTACCTGTAAACAATATGTATAGTAAGTATAAATCATTTAAATACCTAAAAAAAGTAACTAAGGAAATGATATATATCTTTAATTAAGGTTTACGTGAACCCAATGTTTAATATTTGAAATTTCATGATATTTACCTATATAAACCCTACTGTAAAACAATGAGCTTACTTTATAGATCCTTGTAAACTTACTTTATGTATCTTTATAATATTGTATACTCAATAAACTTCTTTTGACAAGGAAAGATATCAAAGAAGAATTATCCTTTGTACATCATGATCTTAAGAAAACGGTAGAAAGAGTGACAGAAATGGAAGGAAGAATAAGCTTGATCGAGGATGACTTACACCCAATGAAACAGGAGATGAAGGCCCAGAAAGAACAGATAAATAGACTCACGGAAAAATTTGACGAAATGGAAAATAGACTTCGTAGAGACAATGTCAGGATAGTAGGATTGCCTGAGAAGAGTGAGGGATCAGATCCAATGGGTTTTCTGGAAAAATGGCTGATCGAAACTTTTGGAAGAGAGACATTCTCACAGCAGTTCTCTATTGAAAGACCGCACAGAGTTCCGTTTAGACCCCCTCCTCGGGGAAGCCCTCCAAGAGCCTTACTAATGAAATTTTTAAACTATAGGGATAAGGTGACCCTTCTTCGAAGGGCCAGGGAGAGAGGAAACTTATCCTTTGATGGAGCTAGGATATCAATGTACCCTGATTTTTCGCCCGAATTGCAGAAGCATAGAGCAGAATTCTGGGGAATTAAGCATAGTCTTCAAACGTTCGACGTTACATATGCTCTTCTTTACCCTGCTAGGCTCCGGGTAAATGCACTTGGAAGAAGTCAGATTTTTGAGTCTCCAGAGAGGGCGCGGGTATGGTTAGAGGAAAAGAAAGATCAGCTGTCGCCAAAATAGATAGGGTTTTAATTAGAGAGGTTTATATAGATGGGGAACGAATGTAAAATTAAAATGGATATATCTTGAATAGAGTGGGGGGGGGAATTCACACGGTTGGTTTGAATTAGGAATGAGTTTGTATTTGAATGTAGGGAGGGAGGAATGGTCGGAGGGAGGGGGGAATGAAGGTATGGGAGTAGGGGGAATAAGTTTGGTAATGGTGGAGGGGTATGAGACGGTCATTAAAAAAGCCTTCAAGGGGAACCTAGAATGGTGTGGGGGGGGGTGTTGAGGGGGGCATGGGTGGGTAAAGGATATAGAAGTAAGAAGGTACAGAATAAGGAAATGGGTAAATCACGGGATCGTAAGGAGATGTTCTTGCACAATAAATTATATATTCCCTTGCAGGGTAACACAAGATGCACAAGTAAAACACAAAATTAGTTTTAATAATTACACTAATGGTGTGAAATATGAGTAAAATCCAAGGGTTTGAAGTTATTAATGTAAGATATTTGATTAAAGGGGGGAATCTCTTTTATATTAATAGGGATAAGCACTTTAGTATTTTGGGAAGTACATGGGGAAGTGTTATTTTTTTTCTTTCCCTTTTTTTAGTGTTAAGGGGTTTTTTAATAAATTCTGATATCTATATGTATCTCCCTTTTTGTTTTCTTCCCTTTTTAATATCCTCCTTTCCATGGGGTCTGTGGACCATAAAAGATAATCCATGGTTGTGAACATTGGGTCGTGGAATGTCCGGGGGTTGGGTTCCCCTGCCAAAAGAGCAGCAGTATTTGATGTTTTGGATACATTCAAAGTTGGAATTGCCTGTCTGCAAGAGACACACCTAACAAAAGACACTAAAATTAATGTGAGGAATAGGTGATATCAGCATCAGTTCCACTCTTTGCATACCTCTTATTCAAGGGGGGTATCGGTTTTGATTGACAGCGGGGTAGCGTTCTCTTGCAGACAGTGCAAATTAGATGAAGAAGGGCGGTATGTGTACTTGCATTGTAAAATAGAGAATCTGGAATACGTACTGGCTAATATATACATCCCCCCTCCCTTTAAACTGGATATTATGTATAGCCTACTGGAATTTATAATAGACAAGCCTGAGTTACCAGTTATAGTAGTTGGGGATTTCAACGTAGTCATAGACAAGAAAGTAGATAGGCTCCCTCCAGAGAAACAAAGGCAAGGAATATAGGAAACTCGGATGAGACAATTCCTTCAGGAAGCAGGGCTGTCTGATATATGGAGAGCACGGAACCCAAGGGCATTACAGTTTTCATGCTACTCGAGCTCCTGCGCTACACTATCAAGGATAGACCTAGTATTAGGTAATGAACTAGCATCGCAAGTAATAAATGATGTAGTTTATAAACCTAGAGGAGTATCGGACCATTCTCTATTGACAGTATCGGTGAAGCCAGGACATAGGAAATAATATAGAGCTTGGAAGATGAACCCAGCCTGGCTGGAAATAATAGAGGGCCAGGAAGTGATAGTGGCTGAGCTGAAGGAATTTATAAAATTTAATGTAGATACTACATCAAGGGGAATGATGTGGGACGCATTGAAAGCATATCTGAGGGGTTTACTCATACAGAAAGTGTCAAAAATTAAAAAATCATCACGGGAGTGGGAGGAGAGGTTCAGGAGGGAGCTAGTTGAAGCAGAAAGGGAGTATACGAATGAACCTTCCCCTGAAAAACAAAGAGTGTGGGAAAATAAACAACAAATGTACAAAGATATAATAACTAGGAAGGTAGAAAATAAAAGGTTATTCCAGAAACAAATTATGTATGGGGAAGGGGAAAAAGTAGGGAAGATATTGGCTCATATAGTTAGGACCAGTTCCCCCCCGTCCATGGTCCCAACTATCAGGACCTCGAGAGGGCAGATTTCATCCCAGATAGAGGTAATTACTGAGACGTTTAAAGAATACTATAAGGGTTTGTATAAATCCCACGGGATCATGGGAGGGGAGGAAATGGATAATTTTTTTAACAATATTGACATACCGACACTAGAGGGGACAGATAAAGAAGAATTGGAGAGACCGATTACATTGGAGGAAATAAAAATGGCGGTAACAGAAATGGCCAATCAGAAATCCCCTGGCCCCGATGGTCTCCCAGTAGAGATTTATAAACAGTATGGGGAAGTGTTACTCCAGGAACTCCTTAAGGTATTTAACTGGGTGAAAGAAAAGGGGAAACTACCTACATCAATGACCGAAGCCACAATTATTGTGCTACACAAAGAGGGGAAAGATCCCTTGGAACCTGGGTCTTATAGACCCATCTCGCTACTCTGCTCAGATGTAAAGATTTTAGCAAAAGTCCTAGCTGCCAGAATAAAGAAAATAATTCATAAAGTAGTCCACCCAGACCAGACGGGATTTATCCCTCATAGAACAACTAGTATGAATATCAGGAGAGTTTTTTTGAACTTACAGATCCCCACAGAGAACATGGGCTCCAGGGCCGTTATGCTGTTAGATGTGATAAAAGCATTTGACAGCGTAGAATGGGAATACATCTGGCGGGTATTAAAGGAGTTTGGGTTTGGCCCTTCCTTCATCAATTGGGATAAAGTACTATATAATGATCCAAACACAAAAGTGAGAATAAACAACGACTACTCGACCGGGTTTCAGCTGGAGAGAGGCTCAAGGCAGGGATGCCCTTTATCTCCCATGATTTTTGCTTTAGCTATGGAACCACTAGCTATAACAGTAAGGCAAAATAGAATAATGGAAGGGTTTCGGAGGAACGGTAGAGAAGAGCGGATTGCTTTGTACGCGGACGACGTCCTTATATTTATGGGTGATATAGAAGGATCCCTGAGACAAGTGATGGATATTTTCTCAAGCTTTGGAAAAATCTCGGGTCTGTCCATAAACTGGGAGAAATCAGTACTATTGCCAATAGACCCTATTAGAGAGGGTACCCCTTTAAGTATTAGCCAGATGGAAATAGCAGAGACAACTAAATATTTGGGTATTAAAATAACTAAAGACCCAGATAATTACTTAAACAATAATTTAGTCCCCTTGCTGACGAAATTTAAAAATAAGACAGAAATATGGAAGGGCTTACCCTTATCAACAGCGGGGAGGTGTAATTTCATTAAAATGCTGTGGCTCCCCCAATTACTGTATGTGATGCATAATTCGCCAATATGGATAAGTAGGAAATGGTTTAACAAAATTGACACAATATTAAGAGACCTCATATGGAAAGGGGGGTCATCAAGGATAAGCTTACAAACCTTACAACCCCCTTCGCGAGAAGGGGGGTTAGCAGTACCTCACCCACGAAGCTATTTTTTAGCAGCCCGGTTGCAGCACTTAGGGAGGAGCCAGGTCCTTAAGGTATATAATAATGAGGGACTGCTGATTATGGGAGCTCCCCATGGGACGTGATAGAGGCACTGGAAGCTAATTCTTTTGTATATAGAACCCCTACGGTTAAATTGATAATAAAAGTCTGGAATACTATTAACACCATGAATGGAATGGGTGGTATGACTAAATACGCCCCTCTGTGGAACAATAAGAATGTACAAGAACTACAAATAATTGGGAAAATAAAAGTATGGGAGAAAAAAGGAATAAACAGACTAGCCCAGTTATATAATCAGAATACCTTAAAATCATTCCTGTCACTGAAGGAGGAATTCAATGTACCGGATCAGTCGTCCTATAATTTTATACAAATTAAGCATGCGTTAAAGGCACAGTTTGGGGATCAGGGACCATCCTGGAGTAACTCCCCCATACTTCAAAGACTGGGGGACCGGGGAGGCCACAGTGGGTCTATAGCTGAAATTTATCCACATATATGCAAAAGTAGTATAGAGACCCCGGAAAAACTTAAATGTAGAAGCAAATGGGAAGAAGACCTGGGTATAGTTTCTGATGAGCAGTGGAGGGAGATACTGGCGGGAGGACACCAAGTGTCGGTCTCACCTGCTCAGAAGATCTCACATTTAATGTTACTTCATAGGACATATTATACCCCTAAAAGGTTATTTGAATTTGGACGGAGGACTGATGCTAGATGCCCCAGATGCCAGAATGTGGGAGACTTGATGCATATGATATGGAAGTGCCCTAAATTGTTTCGTTATTGGTCTGAGATATTGGAGACTCTAAATAAGATCTTTTCCTTAGAACTTAAAATGGACCCGAAGTTATGTATTCTGGGAGTGGGAGAGAATATAGGCAGAGGGAATTCTAAAACAAAAATAGCCCGGAGATGTCTCTTCCAAGCAAGGAAGCTAATAGCACAGAGATGGCAGGCAAGAACCCCCCTCGAAGGATGAATGGATTAAAACTGTATCAGAAACAATGTGGAAGGAAAAGGCAGTATATACAAAGAGAAAGAACTTGAGGGAATTTAAAAAACTCCGGAGACCCTGGCTGGAAGAAATGGGATACCCAATGTAAGGAGATATGGAGGGATGTGACCTTACGACCTAGAAGCTAATATGGGAAGGAAAGGTTGAGAGCCTGGTTAAGATAGGGGGGGGGGGATGTGGGGCGGGGGGGTAAGAGGGGGGGGGAGAGATGAAGAGGAAGATAGATATAGGAGAGGGGTCTTGCATATTGCTTCTTAGTTATATGTATTTGCGTTCGTTTCCCTTTTTTAGCCTCCTCTCTATGTTTTTTACTCCTATTATGTATGCTTTCTTTTTTATAAACGTGATATATTTAAAACTAGGTACTTGGTAACGATGTATACTGTGAAAAATTGAATAAAGATTATCAAAATTTAAAAAAGATATCCCTCCACTTTTTCTTTTCAATCTCCATCACAGTAATAGCTCCAGCATCAATAGTTTGGTGCAGCCTAAGTCCTGCTGCCAATGTTTTCCATTTTTCAAGGCAGTTTTGGTGTTTTTCGGATGTCTCATGAATATGTACTTTCGGCTTAGCTTTCACCATTTCTGAAACCCAGTCACAAATTTGGATGTTGTATCTAGAGTACAAACGGCAAACAGTCGGCAGCAAAAACAATATAAATTCTCACTGACAGGTGAGTAAACCATCCATGACCACAGAATTTTTTCACCATTTGGCATCACCTTGTAAAACCGTTCTTTTGAAAGTTGACGCACATGTCCCTTTGTTGCAGCTTTTGCATCTTGCCTTTTTGCAACACTGAAAGGGCCCTCCTTGTTATGGAAAGAGGCACTTCCCTGTTTGATTATTTCAACCGGAACATGATCTTGAACTGGTATCTCCCAGAAAGAAACATCAGATAACATTTGGAAATCTTTCTCCTGAATGGCACTCATCTTCTTTACAGTATCATGACTGTGGCTAGAGTCACTCTCACAACTCTGTTCTGCTTCAGATTCTGCTATTTCCATTTCTTGCACTTCTGCTTCCGATTCTGCCATTTCCACTTCTTGCTCTTCTGCAAAATGCAAGCTAGCAAAAGCATTAGAAGAATCTGTTTCATGAAATGGAGACTGACAAGCAGGGTCTTTTGATGAACCCTGACCATCATCCGGTCTTTTCGCATATTGAAGCATGGATCCGGCAAGTGTTTTTATCGATTCAATTTTTGCCTCCTTTGCTTTCTTTTGCTGGGATCCACTTGGTCTCTTTGAATTATGTACTCCATGTGGCATTCCTGCAGTAAATATCAACAGATTCTGTTCAGAAATATATTCTGTATTTCAGATTATGCCTGAGAAGACCCAGTGTCATTAACCAGGCTATATGCCCTATGGCCTGCCTAGTTAATCTCAGCGATTTGATTACAATAAAGTATGATATACTCACTGGCCACTCTATTAGGTACACTTTTTCAATTTCTTGGTAACAAAAATTGCTAAACAGGCAATCACATGGTAGCAACTCAATGCATTTAGGCATCTAGACGTGGTGAAGATGAATTGTTGAAGTTCAAACTGAGCATCAGAATGGGGAAGAAAAAGGATTTAAGTGTCTTTGAACGTGACACGGTTGTTGGTGCCAGATGGGCTGGTCTAAATATTTTTTTTAAACTGCTGATCTGCTGGGATTTTCATGCACAACATCTCTCCGGTTTACAGGGAATGGTGGGAAAGAGAAAATATCCAGTGAGCAGTAGCTGTGTGGAGGAAAATGCCTTGGTGATGTCAGAGGAGAATGGGCAGACCTTGAAGCAGATGGGCTACAGCAGCAGAAGACCACACTAGGTGCTACTCCTCTCAGCTAAGAACAGGAAACTTAGGCTACAATTTGCACAGGCTCACCAAAATTGGACAATAAAAGATTGGAAAAACGTTGCCTGGTCTGATAAGTCTCAATTTCATCTGCAACATTCAGATGGTGGGGTCAGAATTTGGCACATTAATCCATCCTGCCTTGTATCACTGGTTCAGGCTGGTGGTGGTGGTGTAATAGTGAGGGGGATATTTTCTTGGCACACTTTGGGCCCATTAGTACCAAATTAGCACTGTTTAAACGCCACGGCCTACCTGAGTATTGTTGCTGACCATGTCCATCCCTTTATGACTACAGTGTACCCATCTTCTGATGGCTCCTTCCAGCAGGATAATGCACCATGTCACAAAGCTCCAATCATCTCACCACTGGACAATGAGGTCACTGTACTCCAATGGCCTCCACACTCACCACAACTCATCCAATAGAGCAACTTGGGGATGTGACCGGGAGATTTGCATCATGACCACATTTCCTTGGTGAAAATAACCCAAATCAGTGTATATTATTTAGTCTGTGGAAAGTTATAGAGTCCACAATCTATGGTATATATCTAAAAATTGATCAATCCTGATGTATTGTTGGCCTATTTCATTTCTTGAGACCTGAAAACACCAGGACAGTACAAATACACCCCAAATGACCTTTTTATAAAGCAGAAAGTCTGATGTATTTAGTAAGAGTATAATTATATATAACAATTTTAGCGTAATCAACTCCAGTGAGCTGAGTGACAGACCTAGACACTGCTACTGGAATTGATTACAATAAAATATATATATATATATATATATATATATATATATATATATATATATATATATAAGAAAATTTGGCTACACATTTATCACATTATTACAGTACAATGTGTGCTAATTTTTTTCAAACTTTTGAGGCCTACGGCTTGTCTAATCAATCCAGACACTATTCAATCCCAGTGCCAGGCCTACTGTCATTGGGATTGATTCACTAAAATATTACATATCATAAGTAAACTATAATATATTATGGCTAATTATTAAAGTGCACAGAATTTTTTCACACATCCTTTTTGGATGGTCCCATTACACATTGAATGCAGGGGCGGCGCCAGGTGGGTACTTGGGGGTGCTCAAGCCTCCCCAAAAATTATTTAAGCACCCCCAAAATCCACATGGTAGTATTGGTAGATGTTAGTGTTTTTTTGTTTGTTTTTTCCTTGCCTGCGTGTTCTCTATTGCTGCCTGGAAGCTGGGGACTCTGGGGAAGCCGATAATCTTTAGCTAGACCCGGCACAAATTTTAGAGCCGTATGGATATCCACCTCTCTGCTGCCTCTTCAGCCAATGGTCAAGACTGTACCCGCCCCTTCCCCCAGCCCGTCTTCTGTGATTTCTGGGAAGAGGAGATTCGGCAGCTGGGGAGAAAGAGGGGAGAGGAGAGGACACAGCCTGCTATGGGGGACACATTCCTCAGCCCCAGCACTGAGAAACAGTGAGTTGTGTTTGTCTGCACTGCTGCCAGCATGGAGAGAACAAGCTGATTTCTACAGTGTGGGAAGGTTAGCAGAGGAGAACAAGATGGTTTATCTATCCATCCTGTATTCTGGCACCTGCATTCCTCTCTGCCAGCACAGGTCATATGGTTCTTAGAGACTGACAAGTAGAAAATGCAGGATTTGTAGTTATCCATCTATCCATTCATTCACTCACTCATCCATCTATCCATTTATTTATCCATCTATCCATCCATTCATCTATCCTTTCATTTACTCATCCATCCATTCACTCACCCATCCATGCATCTGTACATTCACTCATCCATCCATTCATGTATCCATTCATTCAGTCATCCATCCATTCATTCAACTATTCATCTATCCATTCATTCACTCATTAATCCATTCATCTATCCATTCATTTACTCATTAATCCATTCATCTATCCATTCATTTACTCATTAATCCATTCATCTATCCATTCGTTCACTCATTAATCCATTCATCTATTTATTCATCCATTCATCTATCCATTCATTCATCCATCAGACCACCCATTCTTCATCGCTGGTGTCACAATACAAGAAGAATGGATTGACAAATTAAAGATATTCTGATGACATTATACTAACCCTATATTTCCCACACTTTAGTAACAGGCCTAAGCTCTTGTACATAGCGCACTGCTGAACCCTGCATTGTGCAGAGAGCGCACTCCTGATCCCCGCATTGTGTAGAGAGCACACTTCTGATCCCCGCATTGTGAAGAGAGCACACTCCTGATCCCTGCATTGTGAAGAGAGCACACTCCTGATCCCTGCATTGTGAAGAGAGCGCATTCCTGATCCCTGCATTGTGAAGAGAGCACACTCCTGATCCCTGCATTGTGAAGAGAGCACATGCCTGATTCCTGCATTGTGTGCGTAGCGCACTCCTGATCCCTGAATTGTGAAGAGAGCGCACTCCTGATCCCTGCATTGTAAAGAGAGCACACTCCTGATCCCTGCATTGTGAAGAGAGCGCACTCCTGATCCCTGCATTGTGAAGAGAGCACACTCCTGATCCCTACATTGTGTGCATAGCGCACTCTTGATCCCTGCATTGTGAAGAGAGCGCACTCCCGATCCCTGCATTGTGAAGAGAGCGCACTCCTAAAACCTGCATTGTGTGCGTAGTGCACATTCCTGATCCCTGCATTGTGAAGAGAGAGCACTCCTGATCCCCACATTGTGTGCGTAGTGCGCTCTTGATCCCTGCATTGTGTCCGTAGCACACTCCTGATCCCCGCATTGTGTCCATAGCACATTCCTGATCCCCGCATTGTGTGCATAGCCAGTGGCGTCACTAGGGTTGGTGTCACCTGGTGCGGTAATACATGGTGTCACCCCCCACCCCCCGCACTAAGCAGGCTAGTGGGTCGGTGTGGTTCTCCCCCCCTTAACCTACCACAATAGATGGAGCTGGGATGTGATTGGGGAGATGGATGGAGCCGGAATTGGATCAGGTGGAGGGATAGAGCGGGGATGGGATCAGGGGGGTGGATGACATGGGGATAGGATCAGGGGGGATGGATGGAGTGGGTATGGGATCAGGGGGGTGAATGGAGAAGGGATAGGATCAGGGGGGATGGATGGAGCAGATATGGGATCGGGGGGGGTGTATGGAGCCAGGATGGGATTGAGGAGATGGATGGAGCCGGGATGGGATCAGGATCAGGGGGGATGGCTGGAGCGGGTATGGGATCGGGGGCTGGGTGGAGCTTGGAAGGGATGGGGGGAATGAATGGAGCCAGGATGTGATCGGGGGAATGGATAGAGCGGGGATGGGTTCGGGGGAATAGATGGAGCCGGGATGGGATTGGGGATGGGATCAGGGGGGATGGATGGAGCAGGTATGGGATCAGGGGGATGGATGAAGCCGGAATGGGATCGGGGGATGGATGGAGACGGGATGGGATCAGTGGGGATGGATGAAGCCGGGTTGGGATCAGGGGGGATGGATGGAGCCGGAATGGGATCGGGGATGGATGGAGCCGGAATGGAATCAGGGGGGATGGATGAACGGGTATGGGATTGGGGGGATGAATGGAGCTGGGATGGGATCAGGATCAAGGGGGGTGGATGCGTGGGTATGGGATCAGGGGGATGGATGGAGCCGGAATGGGATCGGGGGGATGAATGGAGCCAGCATGGGATCAGGATCAGAGGGGATGGATGAGCGGGTATGGGATTGGTGGGTGGGTGGAGCTGGATGGGATCGGTGGGTGTATGGAGCCAGAATGGAATTGGGGGTGGATGGATCCCAGATGGGATCTTTGATTTGGGGGGGGGTGAAAGGATATGTGCTAGGGGGTGCTTTGGGAGGGGAGAGGAATTACGCTGGGGGTAGGGGGTCAAACTTCAAATATGCCCTCTTCTACTTCTAGTACAAGTCCTCTCCAACCCAAAACAAAGAGCACCCCCTAGCACCTATTCTCTAACCCCCCCTGAAATCACTCCTGGCAGCATAATTGTTACCTGCCAATGCCCCCAACCACTATGTCCCCCTCCTCTGCAACACTCCTGTTGCATACCTCAGGGCACGTGCTGCAGCGTGGATGGTGTCTCTCCACATCCTCGGGTCTTCCTCCCTGCCTGTGTACACATCAGAGCCAAGGAGGAAGCGGCGGGGACAGTCGGATGCCGGGCACCCAGTCTATCTCTGACTCACTCCCTCCTCTCCCACTCTCCCCGCAGATCGCATGGAGCAGAGGAGAGGAGATCCCGGAAGGGAAGGAGGGAGCCGCGGCGCCCCTCTCAATGCGGCGCTGGTGCCAGTCTGAGCTGGCTGTCACCCTCTGGCGGGTGTCACCCAGGTGCGGGCCGCACCCCCCGCACCCCTATTGCAACGCCACTGTGCATAGCGCACTCCTGATCCCCGCATTGTGTGCATAGCGCACGCCTGATCCCCGCATTATGCGCGTAGCGCACCCCTGATCCCCTCATTGTGTGCGTAGCGCACTCTTGATCCCGCATTGTGTCCGTAGCACACTCTTGATCCCCGCATTGTGTCCGCAGCGCACTCCTGATCCCCGCATTGTGTCTGTAGCGCACTCCTGATCCCCGCATTGTGTCCGTAGCGCACTCCTGTTCCCCGCATTTTGTACATAGCGCACTGCTGATTCCTGCATCATGTGCATAGTGCACTCCTGATCTCTGCATCGTGTATGTAAGACACTCCTGATCTCTGCATTGTGTATGTAAAGCACTCCTAATCTCTGCATTGTGTGCGTAGGGCACTCCTGATCTCTGCATTGTGTGTGTAGCAGACTTCTGATCTCTACATTGTGTGCGTAGGGCACTCCTGATCTCTGCATTGTGTGCGTAGCGCACTTCTGATCTCTGCATTGTGTGCGTAGGGCACTCCTGATCTCTGCATTGTGTGTGTAGGGCACTCCTGATCTCTGCATTGTGTGCGTAGCGCACTTCTGATCTCTGCATTGTGTGCATAGCGCACTCCTGATCTCTGCATTGTGTGTGTAGCGCACTGCTGAACTCTACATTGCATAGGTGGCACACTGCTGATCTCTGCATTGCATACGCAGAGCACTCCTGATCTCTGCGCTGTATACGCATCTTTTTCCTGAACCCTGCATTGTGTACGTAGCGCACTCCTGAACCCTGCGCTGTGTGTAGCGCACTCCTGAACCCTACAATGTGTGCGTGGCGCATTCCTGAACCCTGCATTGTGTGTGTAGCGCACACCATAACCCTGCACTTTGTGTGTAGCACAAGCCTGAATCTTTTACATTGTAAATGTATGTAAATAGCACACCCCTCAGCTGTGCACTCTTATGCCCTGTACACACGGTCGGATTTTCCGATGGACAATGTCCGATCGGAGCGTGTTGTCTGAAATTCCGACCGCGTGTGGGCTCCATCGGACATTTTCCATCGGATTTTCTGACACACAAAGTTGGACAGCAGGAGATAAAATTTTCCGACAACAAAATCCGATCGCATCAATTCCGACCGTGTGTGGCCTGTTCCGACGCACAAAGTGCCACGCATGCTCAGAAGAAATTCCGACACGGGACAGCTCGGTCTGGTAAACTTAGCGTTCGCAATGGATACAGCACTTTCATCACGCTGCAATGTTAAAAATGGTTTAATACAGCGCACTCTCTTCTTCTTTATAATGTGACAAGAATTAAGTAGTTTTGATGCTCATATTCACACACACTTCTCACAAACTTATTTCGTTACTATTTATCGGGATTCCCTCAATATATTTTGATTTCTCACATCTGACAACATATTTTTTTTAGTTTTTTTGGACTTTAATGTAGATTCTTTTTTTGTTTTTCTCTTTTTTAATTTTGCTTTTTGGTGATTTTGATTTGTACTCCCGAAAATGTTTGTGTGTTTTTTGTGACAAGTTCCCACAACACCATTGATATGTTGTTCTATTTAATCTGTAGGAGATTGTTTGGTGTTGTTGTCCCTTGTTAATTTCACATTGTACTTTAGAAATGTACCTGAATCGTCACCAACAAACTGTCCTTTTTGGATGAAAACACACACAGGAGTGTAGAATTTACCTAAAAAAATGTTATTAAGGGGTCACAACTATAAACAAAGAGGGAGGCAACGCTGGAGAAACTGCAGAAGTTATTTAAAAGCAAAATTGGTGGCCTGAGGAGGCCTGAGGAGTCCTTATCTAAGGGAGGGCAGTGTGGTCCAGAAGTCCCAGAAGTCCCAGAGATCCGGAAAGCAGCAGATGACATCTGTGTCCCCAGGCTGTGGTCATACGAGAGACTGCAGCTTTTGTCAGACCAGACTGAACCCAGGGCAATCACTCTTTGGACTTCCTTCCACGCTTCCTTCCAGCCTTTGGCTGTGGTGGTGGAGTTGTGGCAGCAGGAGGAGGAGGAGGATCGTCGATCTCAATGACATCCGTCTTGTGTGTCAGTTCCCCACTCTCCCCCTTACGTAGGACTTTATAAATCAGGTCCTCAGAGATCTTGCGTTGGCCCTCCTGCATGCCCTGCAATTTGGTGGCAGCCATGCAGGCAAAGGCCTCTTCAGGACTGGGGAAGGCTCTGAGGGACGCCGAAGCCTCCTGGATCAGCCTGTACGCTGAATCCTGCACAGGACTGGGAGTCATCTTCCTGGCTCGTTTATGTGGCAGGCGGAGGGGAGGAACCTGAGACTCAGTCAGGCTGCGACTTGTCCCAGGCTTCTCTTGGCTGCCACTTAGCCCCGCCTCCTCCTGGCTGCCACTAATCCCCGCCTCCTCCTGGCTGCCACTAATCCCCACCTCCTCCTGACTGCCACATTCCACAGCCTCCTCCTGGCTGAGGTCTTCCTGTGTATGAAAAAGGGACATAGTTTTAGTATTGTTTTCATCAATCACACACAATTTTCACCTCCTGACTGCTGCAAATTGAATGTTAACAAATATAACAGACTATCCTTCTGAGCCCAGCATTTTGCATTCTTGTCCCAATTTTGGGTGCCCACTACTGTCTATTGATATGTAAAACACTTTTTTTAATCAGCAATTAATGATCAATAATAACATCTAGTAAACATCATTTATTTATTGCCCAGAAATCTGTAGAAGAATGCTATACCTGACTCCAGCTGGGCTCCTCCACTTCTTCCTGGCTGGAAGGCCCAGGTTGGACATCGGAAGCCTCAGCTGGGGTGGAAGGAAGAGTGGAAGGAAGAGTGGAGAGGGATTCCCTGACTTCAGTGTGGTCTGACAGAAATCTCAGTCTCTCATAGTACCACAGCCTGGGGACATAAATGTCATCTGCTGCAGCTCCGGATCTCTGGGAATCTGTGACCTTCTTGCGCTCCCTAAGATACGTGCTCCTCAAGCCACCAATTTTGGCTTTTAAATAAGGGATGGTTGCCGTGGGGACCACCGGCTTCACCAACTCCAGCAGTTTCTCCAGCGCTGCCTGCCTCTTCTGTTTGTGATTATAGTGGGGGTGTCTCACTTGCCACAGACAGGGCAGCTCCCTGTACTTGTCAATGAACAGGGGCAGGAAATTGTGGTCGTTGAACCCATCCATTTTCTCTGCAAGACACAACACAAGACAAACCCTAATGTCAGGCCAAACTCCCCTAATCTTGTTACAATATAGGCTTCCATTTCGAAGCAGTATAGGCCCAAGTTTAGATCCTACCTTCGTTAGCACGATCGGCGTCTCCGATGCTCCTTCCTCCGCTCACAGATTGTACGTAAGACGCGCGCGTTACGATTTATACACACTGCGCATGCGTATAACTCCGCCCGCCCCTGACGTTCTTTCTATTCTATTCCCCGCCCCTTTTAGTTCGGCGCAGTGGAGGAAGAGCACATGGTGGATAGACAGCAGGATCGTGCTAATTACAGCAACGAGGAGGAGGAGGAGGAGGAGGAAAGGCCGGAGCCTGAAACGTCCCGATCCAGAAGGAGATTAAAGGACTCAAATATGTCCTTTGGGGAGATGTTGGAGATGGTGGACATCCTGAAGAAGGCCGACTATGATGGAAAGTATGGGCCTTACCCCAACCCCAATGTCCGAAAGGCCAAGATCATGGCGAAAGTGGTCAGGAGTCTGCACCGGAAATTCGGGGTACGACGATCGAAAGATCAGCTCAGGAATCGGTGGTCGGACCTGAAATTACGAGAACATGAGCAGTACAGAAAGATCCGGAGAGTGCTGCAAAAAAGTAAGTAGTTGTGCTGTGTTCCTATTTTTTTTGTGTTTATTACGTTCGTGCTGCTCCATGTGCTTTTAGGAACTGTTGTACAGTTTAAAATGGCAACTTTCATGTTCATGGGCACATTATTCGTTCGGATCACACATTTTTATTTCGGACGATAAAATACCATTGTTTAGGCCATATGCATTTGGCCACCATTTTGACGCCCTATACTTGTCTTCAAAGAATTGGGTTGTGTAGATGGCTTTGTTACTAGAATGAAATGCAAACTAGATTCTGTGTAAGGAGAGGACACTCAGCAGCTGTTTTCACATCTGGACACTGGAGCACTAGTGTGGGACCCCAGAACACCATTTTTATTAGTGGGGCCACACAGGTGCTCCAGTGTATACTATAGGGGGGTCTCCATCTGTGAAGCTTGTACTAAACAGGTAAAGTATTGAAGCTTGACAAAGGACAATAAAAAAGCTACATCTTGGAACTCGGCTAAAATAGATAATTGTACCCCACTTCCAAGCAATGTTTCATCTTTTTAGTTCTGCCATCAAATATCTGTGTGCTAATTATACCATTTTTGTTTTACATAGGGGAGAAAAGACTCGGAGGACACCCCTCATCCGAGGAGACCAGAGCCCCCCCCCTCTGGAAGAAGGGGAAATCCCCCCAACACAAGATGAGCAGGAGGAAGAAGACGTGGTGGAACTAGTCACCACAACAGGTGAGTGTCTGCGACCACAGGCTCAGATAAGAGATGGATGGCGGCATTTTTTTTAGACCTAATTTATTTTGGGTTTCCTCTCTTTTTAGGTGATCGTGAGGTTGTGGATGAAGATCCTTTCACATCAGAAAGTGCCCAGATCCTGATCGGGGAGATCATGGGGTGTAATTTACAATTGGAAAACATCAAGCAAAACATCAATGATGTTATTCCAAAATATAAAAACATCATTGATGTTTTGGGGCGAGTTTAAAACCCCTCCAAATCACTTTCTTCTTTTGTGTGCTACAATGTGCGAAATGTTTTTGTGATTTTTCCCAAAGCCAAATTTGGAGGATGCACACAGTGTGTCAACATGTGCTATCTGCCATCACGGGAGATCAATGGACGCGTTTTGGGGGTGCAACCCCTTCCTCAATAATAAAGTAGCGGTGAGGAAGGGCTTTCTCCCCCAAAACACGTCCCTTGATCCCCCGTGATGGCAGGTCGCACATGTTGACATTGTGAAATTTGTGTGCATCTTCCAAATTTGGCTTTTCCTGGGGTGATTTCCCCCCATTTGAACGCAATATCAAACACAGTTCCTAAATACTCATGTCTGATATTGCCTTCAAGTTCTACCATATGTGAACTTTGTAAGATCAAGATTTGTGTCTTTCTTGTGGGTTTTACACAGGCCTGTTTTCTATAAAATGCACATTTTGATTTTGGATAATGACACCACAAAAATTGTTATACAACAAACATGTTGGTTTGTCAGAAAAACCTTTGGTAAATGCACATGTGATTGTGCAGGTATTAAAAAGATTGCTCATCAAGAATGTGTGGATTATTGTCTCAACGCTACAACACTTTTGGGGTGATGTAATTGTTGTTTTATGAGAAAATGGGGGTAATTTCCTAAGGGCAAATCCTCTTTGCACTACAAGTGCAGTTTCAGTGCAGTTGCAAGTGCACTTGTAGTGAAAAGTGTCTTTGCATTTAGTAAATAACAGCCAACAGTGCTTTGTATAAGGTTACACAATCACGATATTTTCTGGACTCCACACATTTCTGTCAGGGTCAGCTAAAACAAACACAAGCAGTAAATGTCCACAAAGAAGAGCCTGGGGGGAGATGCCTGTCGAGAACTTGAGGTCCTGCAGGCTTCTCCCTGTGGCCAAATACTGCAGGGTAGCGACGAGCCTCTGCTCCGGAGTGATGGCTTGCCTCATGCAGGTATCCTGCCTGCTGATATAGGGGGTCAGCGAAGCCAACAAACGGTGAAATACGGGGTCCGTCATCCTGAGAAAGTTCCTGAAATCATCAGGATTATTCTCACGGATCTAATGGAGCAAAGGCATATGAGAGAACTGATCACGCTGAAGCAACCAATTCTTGGTCCATGAACTCCTCCCCACCCTGTTCATGGACTGGACTTGTGTCAAGGTCAGGACCCCAACACCAAGCCCCCGCACAGCACGAACTCTACGAGGAGTACGCATACGAAACATGGCTAGAAAACGGTCGGCTGCTCAGAACGAAGTAACAGAACGCACTGAAGAACAGCAAGGCCTGTGAAGAGCGACCTGAAAACCAGTAACGAACGAACAAGAATACAATGACTACCTAAAGTCACGCAGAACTTGCTTGCACGCACTGAAGAGCAGATACAAACCCACAAGCACAAACTGAACGGCAGAAAACGATCTGAAAGCCACGAGTCTGAAAAAGCGCGAATCGTCTCTCACCAAACTTTTACTAACACGAGATTAGCAAAAGGAGCCCAAAGGGTGCCGCGCTTGGTTCTGAACCGGCCTTTTCTAGTCTCGTCGTACGTGGTGTACGTGACCGCGTGGTTGTGGATCGGAAATTCTGACAACTTTGTGCGACCGTTTGTAGGCAAAACAAGTTTGAGCCAACATCCGTCGGAAAAAATCCTAGGATTTTGTTGTCGGAATGTCCGAACAAAGTCCGACCGTGTGTATGCCCTATTAACGTGGTGCGCTCCATGCATCCCCATACACCCCCTATGCTCGCTGCAAACTCCATGCATTTCCCACACACTCTCTATGCTCGCTGCACACTCCATGCATTCCCCACACACCTCCTATGCTTGCTGCAAACTCCATGCATTTCACATACATCTCCTATGCTCACTGCACACTCCATGCATTTCCAATACACCTCCTATGGTCGCTGCACACTCCATGCGTTTTCCATACACCTCCTATGCTCGCTGCACACACTATGCGTTTTCCATACACCTATATTCGCAGCACACTCCAAAAATGATTTTCAATGCCAGAGCAAGAAGAAGCCAAAATGACCCCTCAGCTCTTAAACACCCATGTGAGTCTTTTTTTTTCTGTACTGTGCTTCAGGGAGGGGAGAACCAAATTCTGCAATAGCCTGGACAGTTTCAGCTACTTTGTTTAGTGTAGGCAGTGAAGGAAACAGAGGAAAGCATTCCCTATATACTGTATGTTGTGTATATTTACACACCGGAAGGCCGTTGTTACAAAATGCTCAGGGGCAGTGTCAGAGGGAACACAGACACAAAGTATTCCTTTCTACCAGAAGAAATAATGTTTACTATAGAGCCCAGGTCGGCAACCCATGGACCATAATCTACCAGTCGATCGCATCCAGGTGACTGGTAGATTGGTCTTGGGCTTAAAGACCTTCTGGCACAGATTGTAAATGAAGGCGGCAGCCAGCCACAGAACAAGAAAAGCAGGGCAGGAGGGAGCAGGCGGCCGCGGGGGCATCAAGCCTGCCTCATGAGCCAATGCCTTGTCCATAGGTGTGCGCAGCCTATTGCATTAGGGTCTGCACCCCAAAGCTCCAACACATATATACGTTTACCGGCCTCTTCGCCTCTCTCCATCCTGAAACAATGGGAGGAAGGGGGAGCCAGGGAGCACATAGGGGGACCCGGGCAACAGAAGGAAGAGGAACAGGGAAAGGAGGGATGGCAGGGGGTGGCATATATTGGTACAGATCCCCCCTGTATTTTCCTTCTGTGGCAGCTGAATGTTGATGAGAGGGAGAGGAAGAGAAGCCTACTTTCAGCTTCTGCAGGAGGAAAATACAGATCAGTTCCACTAAACTCCACCCCCACCGCCTCTCCTGTCCAGGTTCTGAGGGTCAGCAAGGAAGGATTGTGGTTTACCTGTAACCTGCCAGTCATTGGCGGTTGCCAACCACAGGATTAGGGTGTGCCCATGCACACCTGGCACACCCCTTGCGCACGCCTATGGCCTTGTCCATAGTTCCGGCTGCATAGTCGGGTGGAGTGATACCAATAGCAGTCCACCTCTCATTCTTGGTAGCGGGATCCACAGCATCTGCAAGTTCTGCAAGAAGTTAAGGTCACTGGGCATAATAGGGCACAGTAAAAGCTATGTGGGCACAATAGCAGCTATATGGGCACAATAGCATAAAGATACTATTGAGCCCATAAAGATACTATTGAGTAGGGATGAGCCGAACACCCCCCGGTTCGGTTCACACCAGAACCTGCGAACGGACCGAAAATTCGCACGAACGTTAGAACCCCATTGACGTCTATGGGACTTGAGCGTTCTAAATCAAAAGTGCTCATTTTAAAGGCTAATTTGCATGGTATTGTCCTAAAAAGGATTTGGGGACCCGGGTCCTGCCCCAGGGGACATGTATCAATGCAAAAAAAACTTTTAAAAAGGGATGTTTTTTCGGGAGAAGTGTTTTTAATGATGCTTAAAGTAAAAAAAAAAAGTGAAATATTCCTTTAAATATCATACCTGGGGGGGTGTCTATAGTATGCCTGTAAAGTGGCACGTGTTTCCCATGCTTAGAACAGTCCCTGCACAAAATGTCATTTTTAAAGGAAAAAAGTCATTTAAAACTGCTTGCGGCTTTAATGTAATGTGGGGTCCTGACAATATTGATGAAAATCAGTGAGACAAATGGCATGGGTACACCCCAGTCCATTACCAGGCCCTTTGGGTCTTGTATGGATATTAAGGTGAACCCCACACCCAAATTAAAAAAGGAAACAGCAGTATACAGGCTCTGTAGTCTGAACAGCAGTATACAGGCGGTGCAAACAAGACAGGGACTGTAGGTTTGTTAAGTAGAATCTGTTTGTAATTTTGAACTGGTACATTTTTAACATGTTTAGCTCCAGCCAAAAAATCTATTTTAAGCTTTTAGGAAAACATAGGGAAGGGTTATCACCCCTGTGACATTTGTTTTGCTGTCTGTGCTCCTCTTCAGAAGATTTCACCTCACTTTTTGCCCCAATGACAAATGTTTTTTGAAAATTTGGGGTTTTTTGTGAAACAAGGATTGGTGATAAAGCATCAGTGGAAAGGAGAAATGTTTTTCCCATATTAACTCTTACAGGAGAGAATTTCCCTTCCTAGGGGTAGATTTCATCTCACTTCCTGTTGTCTCCTTCCGTTTGCAAGTAGGAGTCGTTTGTAAGTTGGATGTTTGAAAGTAGGGGCCTGCCCTATATACTCAGCAGAAATTTGGGCCTTAGGTGTTGTTGTGGCCACAACACTGTAAGCCCTCACAGGGCCCTGCTGTGAAATATTAGATCAAGAATTGTAATTACATGCCCCTGTTGAACAGGGGCAGAAAAATTGGGCCATTGGTGGTGGTGCTGGTGCCACAACACTGTAAGTCCTCACTCGCTCTTGGTGGGTGCAGAAACGGGCCCTGCTGTGAAATATTAGATCAAGAATTGTAATTACATGCCCCTGTTGAACAGGGGCTAAAAAATTGGGCCTTAGGCACTGGTGCTGGTGCCACAACACTGCAACCCCTTACAGATACTCTAGTTGGAACGCAGAAACGAGCCCTGCTGCAAATTATTGCATCAAAAATTGTAATTACATGCACCTGTTAAACAGGGGCTTAAAAATTAGGCCTTAGGCACTGGTGCTGGTGCCACAACACTGCAACCCCTCACAGATGCTCTAGTTGGAACGCAGGAACGAGCCCTGCTGCAAAGTTTTGCATCAAAAATTGTAATTACACGCCCCTGTTGAACAGGGGCTGAAAAATTGGGCCTTAGGCACTGGTGGCGGTGCCCAGAACCAAAAATGTTCTTACAAGCTATCAGCGTGATCATTGAGGAGGAAGAGGATAATTACTCAGGATAGTCACTCAGCATCAGCATAGGCAGTCTTTGAAGGGATCTGAGATTTAAAAAAAAATTATTCGGTTACATCAGCATTGAGTGCTTGGTAGCTGGTGGTGATCCAAGACTGATTCATTTTTATGAAGGTCAGTCGATCAACCGAGTCGGTGGACAGACGCACCCTGTGATCGGTTACAAAGCCTCCAGCAGCACTGAATGTGCGTTCCAAAAGAATGCTGGATGCAAGACAGGCCAGTAGCTCAATTGCATACTGTGCAAGCTCTGGCCAGTGATCCATCCTCAAGACCCAGTAACCCAGAGGATTTTCGGTGGGAAAGGTGTCCAAGTCAGATCTTGCCCCTAGGTATTCCTGCACCATGTAAAACAGACGCTGGCGATGGTTGCTGGAACCGATCATACCTTGGGGCTGCGGACTAAAAAATTGTCTGAACGCATCGGTCAAACGGCCACCTTCTCTGACTGACCGAAGCCTCAGCAACACGTTGTCCAGAAACAGGAGTTTGTAACCTCCCAGTCTCTGGGAACATGTTGCACAGACCTTTCTGCAAGGCCTCCTGAAGATGTTTCATCCTCTGCTCCCTCTGCGATGGCAAGATAAGGTCTGCAACCTTACCCTTGTAACGTGGATCAAGGAGGGTTGCCAGCCAGTATTGGTCCTTCTCCTTGATACCACGAATACGAGGATCCTTACACAGACTTTGCAGGATCAGGGAGGCCATGCAGCGTAGGTTTGCTGAGGCATTCAGTCCGGAGTCCTCTGGGTCACTAAGGACGACATGGTCCGCAGCCACCTCCTCCCAGCCACGTACAAGTCCATGTGTTTCTTGGGACTGATCCCTTAAAGACTCCTGCTGATGCTGAGTGCCAGGCTCTACCTCCATACTGACACAATCCTCCTCCTCGTCCTCTTCCTGTGTGATCAGCGGGCACGCAGGAACACTGTCTGGATAAAGGGGGCCTTGAGAGCTAAGGAAGTCCTCCTCTTCCTGCCTCTGTTCTGCCTCAAGTGCCCTGTCAATTATTCCATGCAGCGTGTGCTCCAACAGGTGGACAAGGGGGACAGTGTCAGTGATGCATGCACTGTCACTGCTCACCATCCTCGTGGCCTCCTCAAATGGTGACAGGACAGTGCATGCATCCCTGATCATGGCCCAATGGCGTGGGGAAAAAAAACAAGCTCCCCTGACCCTGTCCTGGTGCCATGGTCACACAGGTACTCATTGATGTCCTTCTGCTGTGTGTGCAGCCGCTGCAGCATGGCCAACGTTGAGTTCCACCTGGTGGGCATGTCACAGATTAGGCAGTTCTTGGGCAGGTTAAACTCCTTTTGGAGGTCTGCCAGCCGAGCACTGGCATTATATGACCGGCAGAAATGCACACAGACTTTCCTGGCCTGCCTCAGGATCCTGTAAGCCCAGGTACCTGCCCAAGGTGGTTTGTCACAAACCACCATTCCTGGCTTAAGTTGGCGTGGCGTCAACCACCTCTGAACCTGCCCCTGCAGAGCTGACAGAACCTCTGCCCCAGTGTGGCTCCTGTCCCCCAAGCACACCAGCTCAAGCACCGCATGGCATCTTTTGGCCTGCATACTTGTGTAGCCCCTTGAATGGCTACGGAGCACCGCTGGTTCCGAGGACAAAGCACAGGAAAAGGTCATGGAGGAAGAAGAGGAGGGGGTGGAGGAGAGAGGTGTGTCACAATCATTAGTAGTTGCATTTTGGAGGCGTGGTGGCAGAACAACCTCCAACACTACTGCACCTTGTCCTGCATCCTTCCCAGCTGCCAGCAGAGTAACCCAAATGCGCAGTGAAACTTAGGTAACATGCACCTTACCACTGACCGCCCTGTCCAGCGAGGCATGGACATTGCCTTCCACATGCCGGTAGAGAGCCGGAATCACCTTCCGTGAGAAAAAGTGGCGTTTGGGAACCTGCCACTGAGGAACCACACATTCCACAAACTCACGGAGGGGGACAGAGTCTACCAACTGAAAGGGCAGCAGTTGAAGTGCTAGCAATTTTGCCAAGCTAGCATTCAACCGCTGGGCTTGTGCATGGCTGGGAGCGAACTTCTTTCGGCGGTGCAGCAGCTAGGGCAGGGAAATTTGCCTGGTACAATCTGACGTTGGTGTACCGAAAGCAGATTGCCCACAAGTACTTGGCTGTGACACACCTAATTTTACACCTTCATTCCTCTCAGTGCAGGTCTCAGAGAGGACTGAAGGTATCGTGGGGTTGGAGATCTCAGCTGATGAGGAGCAAGGAGAGGTCCTCTTTGTTCTTTGGTGTGGGTCTTTTAGATACGCTTGCCAACGAACTGCATGGCAGGTCAACATATGTCTGGTCAAGCATGTGGTGCCCAAGCGGGAGATGTTTTGGCCACTCGAGATACGCTTGAGACATATGTTGCAAATAGCAGCGGTGCGATCTGATGCACTCGTCTCAAAAAAGGCCCACACCAAAGAACTTTTGGAATAATGCGCAGAGACAGCAGCGCCCTGCACATGCGGAGCTTTGGGGTGTGATGCATTCAGTGTGCTGCCTTTAGGCTGGCCCCTGGAGGGCATCCTGCCTCATTGGTGATGTGCCTCCTCCTCCTCCTCTCTCCTATCAGGCACCCATGTTGAGTCAGTGACCTCATCATTCCCTCCCTCCTCATCACTGGAGCAAACCTGGCAGTATGCTGCAGCAGGGGGAGCATGACTGCCAGATTGCTGTCCTTCTTGGGCACCCCCTCTGTCCGTGCTCACGTTACTGCCTTCATTTAGCTCAGTATCATCATCAGAGCCTTCTAAATGCTGGGCATCGTCCTGGAGCATGTACCCAACACTGTGGTCAAACAGTTGGAGGGACTGCTCAGGAGGACATGGTGGGGCTAGGGAAGGAGTCACTGATGCCATTGAGCCGAGGGAAGAGGCCGCGTTGGCAGCTGCTTTGCCAGACAAAGTACCCTGAGCAAGGGTGAGAGAGGATGAGGAGGATGAGGACGGCTTGGTCATCCACTCGACCAAGTCTTCCGCATGTTGCGGCTCAACGCGACCAGCTGCCGAAAAAAAGGCCAAGTGTGTCCCACGGCCACGTGCTGATGAGGATGCACCATCTCCACGACCAGCACTGTTGCCTCTAGACACAGAGCCTGCTTGCCCTCTTTTATTGGCTTGTGACTGTCTGGCTCTCCTTGTTGGCCTTCCAGCTGGGATATATATATATATATATACTGATACTGCAGCTAGGAAAATCAACTGCCTGCCTGTAGTATGAGAACACCGCCAACCTTCTACAGGTAGCTTTAGCTGAACACTGTGCAGAGCTTGCAAAAAACTAACTTGTAGCTTATTTAGCTGCCTGCGGTAGTGATAGGATCAGAAAAACACCACCAACCTTCTACAGGTAACATTAGGTAAACACTGTGCAGAGCTCTCAAAAAAATAACTTGTAGCTTATTTAGCTGCCTGCAGTAGTGATAGGATCAGGAAAACACCCCCAACCTTCTACAGGTAGCTTTAGGTGAACACTGTGCAGAGCTCGCAAAAAACTAACTTGTAGCTTATTTAGCTGCCTGCAGTAGTGATAGGTTAAGGAAAACACCACCAACCTTCTACAGGTAGCTTAAGGTGAACACTGTGCAGAGCTCGCAAAAAACGAACTTGTAGCTTATTTAGCAGCCTGC
The DNA here is from genome assembly GCF_042186555.1 of Aquarana catesbeiana. Lineage (NCBI taxonomy): Eukaryota > Metazoa > Chordata > Amphibia > Anura > Ranidae > Aquarana > Aquarana catesbeiana. Next base: position 501,881,872 of record NC_133325.1, read on the forward strand.
GGTAGTGATAGGATCAGAAAAAACACCACCAACCTTCTACAGGTAGCTTTAGGTGAACACTGTGCAGAGCTCGCAAAAAAATAACTTGTAGCTTTAGTTGAACACTGTTCAGAGGACGCACTACACTAACTTGTAGCTTTAGCTGAACACTGTGCAGAGGTCGCACTACACTAACTTGTAGTTTTAGCTGAACACTGTTCAGAGGACGCACTACACTAACTTGTAGCTTTAGCTGAACACTGTGCAGAGGTCGCACTACACTAACTTGTAGTTTTAGCTGAACACTGTGAGGAGGACGCACTACACTAACTTGTAGCTTTAGCTGAACACTGTGAGGAGGACGCACTACCCTAACTTGTAGCTTTAGCTGAACACTGTGCACTACACTAACTTGTAGTTTTAGCTGAACACTGTTCAGAGGATGCACTACACTAACTTGTAGCTTATTTAGCTGCCTGCGGTAGTGATAGGATCAGGAAAACACCACCAACCTTCTACAGGTAGCTTTAGCTGAACACTGTGCAGAGCTCGCAAAAAACTAACTTGTAGCTTATTTAGCTGCCTGCGGTAGTGATAGGATCAGGAAAACGCCACCAACCTTCTACAGGTAGCTTTAGCTGAACACTGTGCAGAGCTCGCACTACACTAACTTGTAGTTTTAGCTGAACACTGTTCAGAGGACGCACTACACTAACTTGTAGCTTTAGCTGAACACTGTGCAGAGGTCGCACTACACTAACTTGTAGTTTTAGCTGAACACTGTGAGGAGGACGCACTACACTAACTTGTAGCTTTAGCTGAACACTGTGCGGAGGTCGCACTACACTAACTTGTAGCTTTAGCTGAACACTGTGCAGAGGTCGCACTACACTAACTTGTAGTTTTAGCTGAACACTGTGAGGAGGACGCACTACACTAACGTGTAGCTTTAGCTGAACACTGTGAGGAGGACGCACTACCCTAACTTGTTGCTTTAGCTGAACACTGTGCAGAGGTCACACTAAACTAACTTGTAGCTTTAACTGAACACTGTGAGGAGGACGCACTACACTAACTGTAAATAGTCTAGCTGCCTGACTGTGGTACTAATAGGATCAAAAGAACACCAGCAATTTTCTTCAGGTAGCTGTAAATACTGTAACAAGACAAGCCTGCCTGTCAGTAGGAAGATAACAGGAACGGATCTAGCTAAACTGAATACAGTGTGTATATATATATATATATACACACAACACCTGGGATGCATATATATATACAATACACTGTAAGTGCAGCTAGCTAACTCACTGACTGTCCTGCCTAATCTATCTAACTTAAATCAAATGACACTGTCTCTCTGTCTATCTCTTTCAACGCCGGAACACACACTACACAGGGCCGCCGTGCAGGCAGCCTTATATAGTGTGGGGCGTTTCCTAAATCCCCTGAGCAATAATTGGCCAAAGCCTCCTTGGATTTGGCCAATTACGGCTCTCTGTTCAGACGGCGCTGTGATTGGCCAAGCATGTGGGTCATAGTGCATGCTTGGCCAATCATCAGCCAGCAATGCACTGCAATGCAGCAGTGAATTATGGGCCGTGACGCACCACACGAATTTGGAGCGAACAGCCCATATCGTTCGCAATTCGGCGAATGGGCGAACAGACGATGTTCGAGTCGAACACGAAGCTCATCCCTACTATTGAGCCCATGAAGATACTATTGAGCCCATACAGATGCACATTGTCAGCTATATTGGCACAACATGGTATGTGTACACCTTTGGCTGCTACCTCTGCAGCTAAAGGGAGTAGGGATTGGGGAAGGTAAAAGTGTGACTCAACTACAGGGTTTTACCAACCCCAGTCTCACGTACCACAGTCAAATGCAGCTAAGGGCTGTTTTACAGGTGCAACAGGTACCTCTAAGCATGTTTGACAGGTTGTGAAAAGGCTGATTCAATTGCCTAACCGCTAGTGCAAATGAGCCCCAACATTGCTGGTGTGGTGTCACGGTATATCTCATTATAAGAAAAGTGAACTTTCCCTCTGAACACTCTCCCTCATGTTACCATAAAAAAAAAAAATTCTAACCTGATAAATATATATGCCACCAATCAATGTAACAGCTCATTTTTATTTGAGGAGGAGGAGGTGGTAGGTTTTCTTCAATTGCAGTGGAGATCAGTAAGGTCACAACCCTTTTGCTCTCTGGCAGGGGTGCCTAGATCATAAGGCTGGCTGAACAGTATTAGAAATTGTTTGGCAGCTCTTGTATTTGTATGTGTACAATTGCTGGCCTGGCTGCTGTGAGTTATTGTGGGAACAATCCCTGATGCAGGTAATGCTGGAGGAAGATTAATTATCTGAGGTCTGGTTGGTGGTATGCTGATCGCCCGTGGGACATGACCATGCATTGTTGGGCCTGCTATCTAAGGCCTTAACCTCTAGTAAACAGGCTGAACAATTACCCAGTGGGTGATGGTGGTAGCTGCTAATAGGTTGCAATGGATTCACTCTGCTTGCAGACAATTCTACTGAATTTTGTTGATGTGAAATTCTAATAGGGGTCACTTGTGTTGCACGTTGCACTTTAGATGTATGCACAGATTACATTTTTATTGTTTTTATCACATATTTCATTCATATATTATTTATTGATATTTTTTATGCTTTTACTGCTTTCTTTGAATTATTGTGGCGTACATTGTGGTGATAATTAGCTTTAGCACATTTTGTTTTTTTTGGGGTATGGGACAATGTGCCTGACTGCATGGCCAGTTTTCAATGTGTGACTGAGTTTTTAGATGGTTCTCTGGCTTCTTTGTGGCTGTTGACTTTTTATGACTTTTTATACTTAACTACCCCACTGACTTGAGGTTATTGCTGGTCCTGACATATGCTGGGGGCTATAATTGTTGGCCTCAATGGAACTTATTTTACTTCACAATCTCTTCAGTGTACCTCCAGGCTCTTTTTTAGCCTATACAAAGAGGGAAAGGTGGCACACTACAAGCTATAGATCGAGAAGAAGCACTCACATTTGGCCACACACATTTTAGCCACACCCACCGATTGGCCATGCCCACACATGCAAATTTTGCGGCGCTTGCCACATCAGCACCCTCACTTCTTCTTCCAGCACCTGCACAGCACCGCCAAAAAATTTGGGCTGGAGCTGCCCCTGATTGAATGTATGAAACAAGATGTCTGAACTGTGTAATTTAATCATGTGTGATGAATGTGTAGCCATAATTTCTTATTTATAATATTTTACTGTAATCATTTCCAGTGGCAATTATATAAAATTCAACTTAGTAAAGCTGCTGACACAATATTGCTGGAAAACAATATAAGATATAACATTTAAAAGGTAAACAGTGCAGCACTAAAGAAAGGGAGCCTAGTAAAGACCGCTTTGTGATTTTTACCTACAGGTAAGCCTATAATATAGCTTACCTGTAGGTAAAGTGAATATCTCCTAAACGGGCACCGTTTAGGAGATATTCACAATTGATGCATCCGGCAACGTCACTGGCGCATGTACTCTGAAGGTCCAGCATACCGTGCCAGACCTTCAGAGTATTGTGCTGTAAGACCCCTTTCACACTGAGGTGCTTTGCAGGCGCTATAATGCTAAAAATAGCGCCCTGAAACAGCCGCTCCTCACACTCCAGTGTGAAAACCTGAGGGCTTTCATACTGGAGCGGTGCACTGGCAGGATGCTACAAAAAGTCCTGCTAGCAGCATGTTTGGAGCAGTGAAGGAGTGGTGTGTATACTGCTTCTCCACCGCTCCTGCCCATTGAAATGAATGGGCACTGCGGCTATACCGCTGTAAAAGCACTGCTGCAGCTGTGCTTTGCGGGTGATTTTAACCCTTTTTTGGCTGCTAACAGGGGTTAAAAGCTCCCCGCTAGTGGCCGAATAGCGCTGTGAAATTGACGGTGAAGCGTTGCTAAAAATGGCTGCATTTTAAGGGGCCTAACCGAGGGCTCCAACATGATGTGTGATGTCATCGCAGCTCTGCCCCCACACTTTTCATTATCTGCTGTTCTCAGGGACAGATCCGATCCAGAGATCCCACTGTGTGGTGATCTCTGGATCGGATCTGTCCCCGGGGACAGCAGATAATGGCATCATTGGCATTGATGATTTGATTTGCATTCTGGAACTGACCTGCTGACATGGCGTGTTGCTTGCTAGACCGGATCTGATGGCCACAGGGAAGATGGCAAGATGCTGTAATCTGCTGACAACAAGGCGTGTTGCTTGCTGGACCGGATCTGATGGCCGCAGGGAAGATGACAAGATGCTGCTGTGACCTTCTGCATGCTGGATATATATATATATATATATATATATATATATATATATATATATATATATATATATTAATATTAACTATAGCTGTGTCTAGCAGACCACCTTGGACCCCTCCTTCCTTATCATACTTACTTTCACAGCACAGGTCAGCCAGGGCGCCAGACAGCGAGAGTTCTCCCACACCAGCTCTTTGGTGACGTGTCGGTACCATGGCAACCACCTCACCCCCTGGGCTTGGGCCAGCGGAGGATACCAGGACACCCCCCACCTGTTCCGAATCTGGCGGCAGCTGGAGTCTGGAGAGGAGAGCGGAGGGCAGCTTCACAGCGTGCAGCCGCCGCGCTGCCCGGGCGGAGATAGTAGTGTGTGTAGTGACGTAATCTCTCACTCTGCAGTGCAGTGTGAGAGATGAGATGTGACAGGCTGGCTCAGTAGGATAGGGAGGAGGAAGAAGGAGGACATGCAGCACGCTCACACAGTGACACACCAGGCGTGGCCACAGCGCTGGAGGTGTGTGTTGTTCCAACCCAGCAGGCTGCGGAGTGCGGGGTGAACGGGTCAGCTGATTAAAAAAAAAAAGAAAATACCAGGGCTTTCCTCAGCGTTGGGAGGGTGTCACCCCTCTAGCAGGTGTCACCTGGGTGTGGACCGCACCCCCCCGCACCCCCCTAGCAACGCCTCTGGCCTAGTCAGGTATAGGCTTGGCTAGACTATATATATTACAAGCCTGTATATATATTTATTATGTAAACTGCAGCTCAGTGAGTCACCTACCTGGCTGAAAGTGTCTTTGAACACTCACTCAAGCAATGGCCTAGTCAGGTATAGGCTTGGCTAGACTATATATATATATATATATATATATATATATATATATATATATATATATATACAAGCCTGTATATATATATTTATTAAATGAACTGCAGCTCAGTGAGTCACCTGGCTGGCTGAAAGTGTCATTGAACACGCACTCAAGGAATGGCCTACAGTCAGGTATAGGCTTGGCTGGAATACAATGCAGTGGATATATATTTTATGAACTGCAGCTCAGTGAGTCACCTGCCTGGCTGAAAGTGTCTTTGAACACGCACTCAGGCAATGGCCTAGTCAAGTATAGGCTTGGCTAGACTATATATATACAAGCCTTTATATATATATTACATGCACTGCAGCTCAGTGAATCACCTGCCTGGCTGAAGTATATTAGAAACAATACACCAGGAATGGTCTGCAGTGAGATGAAGCTAAACTGTATACAGTGTATATATATATATATATATATATATATATATATATATATATATATATATATATATATATACAAAGCCGGGATATATATATACTAAATACACTGCAGCTAACTGTCTCGCCCGCCTGTGTGAAGTATATTAGTGACAGTTCACCAGGAACGGTCTGCAGTGAGATGAAGCTAAACTGTATACAGTGTATATATATATATATATATATATATATATATATATATATATATATATATACATAAAGCCGGAATGTATATATATATATATATATATATATATACTAAATACACTGCAGCTAACTGTCTTACCCGCCTGCCTGAAGAATATTAGCAACAGTACACCAGGAAAGGTCTGCAGTGAGATCTCGCTAAACTGTATACAGTGTATACCTATATATACAAAACCGGGATGCATATATATATATATATATATATATATATATATATATACTAAATACACTGTAGCTATCTAACTGTCTCGCCTGCCTGCCTGAAGTATATTAGCAACAGAACACCAGGAATTGCCTGCCTGCTCAAACTAAATGAAATGATACTCTCTCTGTCTCTCTCTGAACAAAGGCCACCAACACACTACACGAGGCAGACATGCGGGCGGCCTTATATAGTGTGGGGCGTGTACTTAACCTCCTGAGCCATAATTGGCCACAGGCACCCTGCCTGTGGCCAATTATGGCTCTCTTCGCTGATGGTGCTGTGATTGGCCAAAGCATGCGGGTCATAGTGCATGCTTGGCCAATCATCAGCCAGCAATGCACTGCGATGACGCAGTGCATTATGGGCCGTGACGCGCCGCTCAAATTTGGTGCGAATGGCCCATAATGTTCGAAATTCGGCGATCAAGCGAACGGCCAATGTTCGAGTCGAACTCATGTTCGACTCAAACAGACAGCCCATCCCTAATAATTTCTCATCTCTAGGTCAGAGAACTGCCTTAAAGTGGTTATAAAGGCTGAAGGTAAAAAACCTTTTGTGTGCAGCATCCCTTCCAAGCCCCCCCCCCCCAATACTTACCAGAGCCCCATCTCGATCCAGCGATGTGCATAAGAGCAGTGTCTCACCCGGGTCTTTCCCTCCTCATTGGCTGAAACACATCAGCAGAAGCTATTGACTGCTGTCAATCAGGGCCAGTGAGAAGGGGGTGGGGGGCAGGGCCAAACCGTGCTCTGTATGTTTTATGGACACACTTAGGGCAGCTTAGGAGTGAGCATGCACAAGTACCCCCATAACAAGCGGCTTGCTATGGGTGCACTTTGCAAGGGGGGAGGGGCCAGAAGTGCTGGCACGGGACTCGAGAAGAAGAGGATCGGGGCTGCTCTGTGCAAAACCACTGCACAGAGCAGGTAAGTATAGCATGTTTGTTAGTTAAAAAAAACCCACAGGAGCCTTTAATATTACTTTATTGTTATGCCCCGTACACAGGATCGGATTTTCCGACAACAAATGTTGGATGTGAGCTTGTTGTTGGAAAGTCCGACTGTGTGTATGCTCCATCGAACATTTGCTGTCGGAATTTCCGCCCACAAATGTTTGAGGGCAGGTTCTCAAATTTTCCACCAACAAAACTTTGTTGTCGGAAAGTCCGATCGTGTGTACACAAGTCAGTCGCATAAAAGTTCACGCATGCTCAGAATCAAGCAGAAGGAGCCGCACTGGTTATTGAACTTCCTTTTTATCAGCTCTTCGCACGTCTTGTATGTCAACGTGTTCTCACGTTCAGAATTTTGGGCCAACATTTGTGTGACCGTGTGTATTCAAGACAAGTTTGAGCCAAAATCCTTCGGAAAAAAATCCACGGTTTTGTTGTCGGAAAATCTGATCGTGTGTACGGGGCATAAGACTTTCATATGACCGCAGTCCCCAACTGGTCCTGGACATTTATGAGCGTGCCCCGCACAAAAAGTACCCCCACATGCAGTGCAAGTATGCCCTGCCCACAGGTTTACCATTTGGAGCACAATATCAAATCTGTGACATTTTATATATAATATATATATATATATATATATATATATATATATATATATATATATAGCAGTAGTAAACACGGCTTGCTCACTTGTACCTACAGGTAACCTTATAACAAAGCTTACCTGTAGGTGCAAGGCATATCTCCAAAACATGCACCGTTTAGGAGATATTCACTACTTCTGCAGGCTGTAAGGTCACCAGTGCATGTGCTCTGAATGGATGGCATGTTGTCCTTTCAGAGCACTGTGCCACAGCCATGGCTCGCATGCACCAGAGTGACATAACCGCGCCACGGCCATTTATATGGATGTCGATGGATGCTACTCTACTGCTTTAGCCACTGGCCTCTGAGCCTGACTCCAGACACCACATTTCTTGCTATGAAGGAGCTGCTATTGTTTCACATCAAAAGCAGGGGATACTAGGCAAGTGTTTTCATGTATAATATAATGTATATATTGTTGCCCCATAACCTCACCTCTGGATGTATCATATGTATATATACAGTATATATATATATATATATATATATATATATATATATATATATATATATATATATATATGTATATATATATATATGTATATATATAAAACAGAAGTACAGTGGGGGTGGAAAATATTCAGACCCCCTTAAATTTTTCACTCTTTGTTATATTGCTAAAATCATTTAAGTTCATTTTTTTCCTCATTAATGTACAGCACCCCATATTGACAGAAAAACACAGAATTGTTGACATTTTTGCAGATTTATTAAAAAAGAAAAACTGAAATATCACATGGTCCTAAGTATTCAGACCCTTTGCTGTGACACTCATATATTTAACTCAGGTGCTGTCCATTTCTTCTGATCATCCTTGAGATGATTCTACACCTTCATTTGAGTCCAGCTGTGTTTGATTATACTGATTGGACTTGATTAGGAAAGCCACACACCTGTCTATATAAGACCTTACAGCTCACAGTGCATGTCAGAGCAAATGAGAATCATAAGGTCAAAGGAGCTGCCTGAAGAGCTCAGAGACAGAATTGTGGCAAGGCACAGATCTGGCCAAGGTTACAAAAAAAATTCTGTTGCACTTAAGGTTCCTAAGAGCACAGTGGCCTCCATAATCCTTAAATGGAAGACGTTTGGGATGACCAGAACCCTTCCTAGAGCTGGCCATCCGGCCAAACTGAGCTATCGGGGGAGAAGAGCCTTGGTGAGAGAGGTAAAGAAGAACCCAAAGATCACTGTGGCTGAGCTCCAGAGATGCAGTCGGGAGATGGGAGAAAGTTGTAGAAAGTCAACCATCACTGTCAGCCCTCCACCAGTCGGGGCTTTATGGCAGAGTGACCCGACTGCAGCCTCTCCTCAGTGCAAGACACATGAAAGCCCGCATGGAGTTTGCTAAAAAACACCCGAAGGACTCCAAGATGGTAAGAAATAAGATTCTCTGGTCTGATGAGATCAAGATAGAACTTTTTGGCCTTAATTCTAAGCGGTATGTGTGGAGAAAACCAGGCACTGCTCATCACCTGTCCAATACAGTCCCAACAGTGAAGCATGGTGGTGGCAGCATCATGCTGTGGGGGTGTTTTTCAGCTGCAGGGACAGGACGACTGGTTGCAATCGAGGGAAAGATAAATGCGGCCAAGTACAGGGATATCCTGGACGAAAACCATCTCCAGAGTGCTCAGGACCTCAGACTGGGCTGAAGGTTTACCTTCCAACAAGACAATGACCCTAAGCACACAGCTAAAATAACAAAGGAGTAGCTTCACAACAACTCCGTGACTGTTCTTGAATGGCCCAGCCAGAGCCCTGACTTAAACCCAATTAAGCATCTCTGGAGAGACCTAAAACTGGCTGTCCACCAATGTTTACCATCCAACCTGACAGAACTGGAGAGGATCTGCAAGGAGGAATGGCAGAGGATCCCCAAATCCAGGTGTGAAAAACTTGTTGCATCTTTCCCAAAAAGACTCATGGCTGCATTAGATCAAAAGGGTGCTTCTACTAAATACTGAGCAAAGGGTCTGAATACTTAGGACCATGTGATATTTCAGTTTTTCTTTTAATAAATCTGCAAAAATGTCAACAATTCTGTGTTTTTCTGTCAATAAGGGGTGCTGTGTGTACATTAATGAGGAAAAGAAATGAACTTAAATGATTTTAGCAAATGGCTGCAATATAACAAAGAGTGAAAAGTTTAAGAAGGTCTGAAAACTTTCCGTCCCCACTGTATATCTGTCCCCTTGTTGTTACCTCTCATGCACAATTTCAGATAGCTACAGTAAGTCTGTGATACAATGTGTATTGATTACCTTGCTGTATGTTAGTTGGTAAACCTGCTTGTTGCAATAGTTTATACCAGCTCCTGGTATTTTGGTTAAAGTGATTGTAAACAATCACCTTATAAAACAACCCATTCCGTTTAAAATAGAAATGAAAAGCAAAACATTTGTGTATAGATATAAAAAACATTATAAATACCTTTTTCCCTTTTTTATAAGTGATCACATTTCCTCTGTTCTCAGCTGCATAAGAGCTGGGGGGGAGAAGCAGCAGTACACTGAGCTCCCCAGTGAATGGCTGTGTGTGTGTGTGTGTGTGTGTGTGTGTGTGTGTGGGGGGGGGGTCAGGACAAGTCTAATAATTTGAGGTGAGCATACTGAGTTTCCAGTATAGCTAGAGAACTGACCACAGTGTGCTCTCCTGCATAGTGTGGTCAGTTTTTAATAGGAAAGCAGGGGGACTGGCGGGAACACCTGGGATATCACATAAAGGAAGCAATACAAAGAGAACAGGATACTTTCTCATACAATTACATGGTGCAGCAGGCACATATCAGGAATATGAAGTGCTGGGGTAACAAATACTCTAACCCTTTTTTCTTTCTGGCCTAAGATTCTATAGCTAGTTTTAGCTTAGGGCTCAGTAACTAGCATAGGCTAGAGTCAGGTTAGGCATCCGACAGCCCATAGGCATACCTCCCAACTTTAGAACTTAAGAATGAGGGACACCTAGGGATGGAAAAGACATGCGGAGCGCATCGCGACAATAATGGGCGTGGCTTAAATGCGTTGAATTTTGAGGTGGCTTAAAAGAACATGGTTAAATAGAATCTAAAGCTGTATTAAACCCACAAGCAAACATTTATTATATTTCAGCTTACAAATTCTTAGATGTGATGGCTGCATTAGTTTTCTTTTTCTTTCTTTTTTAGGCTTTCTTCTATTTTCACCTGGTGATCCAGCCAGTATGTTTTTTTGTTTTTCAAAAGAACAAGCTGTCCTGCAGATGTAGCCATTAGGGAGTTGAGACAAACCATTTACCATTGACAGGGGTGCTTACAATGATCAGCTTTTTTTTTTATTTATGTAAGACCTTTATCCTGAAAGAAAAAATATGTTTGCTGCAATTGCTTATAAAGTGTTAGTGTATTTAAATCTTCTAGTCCATCTAACACTCCCTTCCTTCCAGACTGACAATGTTGCTGTTCAAAGGTGCCCCCATTGCTCTTTCATCCAGAGTTGTGTCTCACTAATACAGGAGGTGTGTTACTGACCAGATGACCAGGTGAAAATTAAAAAAAAAAAAACAAAAAAAACAAATGCAGCCACCACATCTAATGATTACTAAGCTGAAATATATTACATTTTTGATTTTGGGTTTATTACAGCTTTACAGTGGTATATACTGTACACAGTCCGCAGTCCTCATACCCAAAAAATACTCCTTAATTTCTGTGCTATGAGTGAGAGGCCCGCTGACATAAACCTACACCATGTATACACTCAGATACAGTTACAGGCTGAGGTATACATAGTCACCCTTTATATCAGAATCTCCCTTTCACATCAGGTGCCCCCTTCACATTAAAGTCCCCTCCTTCACACCAGTAGTTCCCCTTTACATCAGAAGACCCGTACATTAAGAGCCACCCTTTCACATCAGAGTCCCCTTTTACAGCAAGAGTCCTCCTTTACATCTGCAATGGCCCTTAAATTTGGGGCCCCTTTCTCAGAGTCCCCCTTTAACATTGGTAGTCCCCCTTTAACATTGGTAGTCCCCCTTTAACATCAATAGTTTACAATGACATCAGCAGTCTTCCCTTGACATCAAGAGTCCCCCTTTACATCAGGCACTGGGGGGTGTTAGGAGGGGTGATCCAGGGATATGAAATCCATAGACAGAGATCCTAAGCCTAGGATGAAGACAGCTATGAGGGAGATAATACAGGCTGGATTACAGTGTGAAGTGGAGGGAGTTGGGCTGTGGACAGAAGTATCCGGGGAATGGAGGAGCCCAGGAGTCTATCAGGAACTTGTGGCAGGGAAAGGGTGCAGTACAGACATTTAGTGAAGAGGGAACTGAGGTCTGCTGTGTCGGGACAGGAGTGACTGATAACAGGGAAGAGGAGATGAGTATTAGGATCAGAGATGCCGTGGGGGGAGGAGAACAGTAATCAGAGCTGGGGGACTTGAATCACTGATTGCAGGGAGAGGAGTAGCGGAGCTGTCAGTGGTGGGGAATGAGAGGAAAAAAGCAGATGAGCCGGACTGAGAGGAGAGCTTGCAGGGAGAAGAAAGTGTGTAGGTGGAGGGGGGGGGGGGGGAGATCACCTACCAGATCGGCTGCAGGGATTGAGAATGGGGGCACCGTTTGCTGACCTTTCCATTGCTGGGTGGAGATGAGGGTGGGTAAGCAAACTGTAAAGTTCCAATGTGACAGTGGCAATGCAGGGGTGCTACAGTGACATCATGAAGCTGGAGAGGAATGAGAGCACATTCCACACGTCCTCCGTGCTCTCTCCTGTTCTCCTGATTTCATTTTTCTCATCTAGAGCTAAGCTGACAGGAGTAATGATGCCGCTGTCACTACTCCTGTCAGCCTTGTAGTGGCAGAAACGCTCCTCCCAGCACCCCCAACTCACATGTTGCCATCATATTTCTGCTTCCTCCTTGTCCCTGCTCTTTGGCCCTGGATGATGATCCCTGAACAGTCCGTTCACCCTCCACGTACCTTTCCTTCACAGTCACCGCTTGCTGCAGTTCTGCCTTCCGCTCTCAACACTTCCTGAGAGAGTCAGGCAGACAGGCATCTCCTCCATATCATTCCGCCAGGGAGAGCTAGGCTGGGGGCCGGAACTTTAAACTAACTGTCGGCAAATGCGACTCTAGCTGCCTCCGCCCCTACATTAAAAAAAAGAATTCCCGCTCTGCTACTGCCTCCTGGGGCCCCACTGATGGAAGGATGGGGCCCCGCAAATGTTATTTAATGATTGGTCAATGTAGGAGCTGGTCACAAGCCTTGAAAACTGCCTGCACTTTACAAGAGTGAGTGGCAGTGGAGGCAATGCGGGAAACAGCTCAGCTGAGCGGGACTGCGGGACATAAGTCCGAATGCGGGGCTGTCCCGCAGAATCCGGGACTGTTGGGAGATATGCATAGGTATTTTTATATTGAGTTTCAGTATCATACCACAGTGTCTGCTGGTGAAAAGCTGCATTCCAGGCTGGTTGGACAATGGTTGGAGGATCTCCCTGTCATTTTTGATCTTGTCTTCAGGCTTTCTACATCAAGACAGATACCACATTGTTCTTAGGGACCTCTGCAGCTGGACTTTGATGCAACATTCATTGGGTTGTGCAGTATCTTTACTAATAACTATATATCAATCTGGGTATATGTGCACAATTCCACAAGGACTCCTATTGGGCTCTTTGCTGATATTACTGTTTTGTACATTGGATGTACCATATATACTATTATTAACCACTTCCCGCCCAGCCTATAGTAGATTGACGGCCGGGTGGTGGTTCTGTTATCCTGACTGGGTGTCATATGACGTCTAGCAGGATAACAAGCCGGTGCGCACCCTGCGGCGATTGGAGGTGTTGTGTGTCAGTCTGACACACTGCATCTCCGATCGTTGTATGGAGCCTCTGACAGAGGCTTCTTACCATGTGATCAGCTGTGACCAATCACAGCTGATCATCGTGTGAACCACAAAGTGCCAGTAAAAGGTGTTCCTTGGTTTGCACTGACAGGGAGAGCCAATCGTTGGCTCTCCCTGTCAGAGGGGGGGTCTGTGCTGATACTCAGCACATTGATTGATCAGCTGCCAATCAGTGCCCAACAGCTGCCAGCAGTGCCCCAATAATAAACTTTGTCAGTGCCCACCACAGTGCCAAGCAGTGCCCACCACAGGGCCAATCAGAGCCCACCACAGTGCCAATCAGTGCTCATCACAGTGCCAATCAGTGCCCAGCAGTAACACCTGTCAGTACCTCATCAGTACCTCATCATCAGTGCTGCCCATCAGTGCAACCTGTCAGTGCCAATCAGTACCGCCTGTCAGTGCCCATCACAGCTGCCTGTCAGTGCCCATCACAGCCACCTGTCAGTGCCCATCACAGCTGCCAGTCAGTGCCCATCAGTGCCACATATCAGTGCCCATCAGTGCCTCCTATCAGTGCCCATCAGTGTTGCATATCAGTGCCGCCTATTGGTGCCCATCAGTGCTGCATATCAGTGCCGCCTATCAGTGCCCAGCAATTCTACATATTAGTGCCTCCTCATCAGTGCCCATCAGTGCCACCTTATCAGTGCCAACTCATCAGTGCCGCCTCATTAGTGTCCATCAGTGCCGTCTCATCAGTGACCGTCAGTGAAGGAGAAAACAAAATTCTATGACAGAAACTAACTTTTTTTTTTAATCAAAAATGTATTTTTTAGTTTGTTTAGCAAAAAATAAAAACCCCAGAGGTGATCAAATACCACCAAAAGAAAGCTCTATTTGTGGGAAGAAAATGAAAAAATTTAGTTTGGGTACAGTTTTGTATGACCGCGCAATTGTCATTCAAAATGCGACACCGCTGAAAGCTGACAGTTGTCCTGGGCAGGAAGGGGCGAAAGTGCCTGGTATTGAAAATTGGGCATTGCAAGGGAAGTTTCCCTTGAGTTTGGTATATGTGGTAAAATTTCACTTTGCAAAGCATACCCAATCACATGCAAGGAAAATAAAAAATCTGTGTTTTTGCTTACACATGGTTGGATAATGGAAGACAGCAGAGCTTTGCTTCATTCACTAAGCTCTGGGGGAAAATTCCCTTGAAAAGTGCAACTTCCCTTGTAAAGTAAATAGCCTTTTTGTCTTTAGTAAATCACCCAACGTCTTCATCTTCACTAGGTGGCCCTAATGTCTAATCAACAAATGTATGACTGAATTCATTTCAACTGGCTGGGTGTACCCTTACTTCTTAAATCCCTGTCAAAGTTTACTGGAGAGAATCTGGAAGCAGAAGTCAACCCACCCAGCAGGTTCCAGGTTAATTTTTCATCCAGAAGCGGAACATCAGACTTTCACCTGTAGAGATAACTGTGGACTGAAAAAAAGTTCAATTTCTAATCTGTTATGCTTAGGCGCAAAGGAGTTGATTTACTAAAGGCAAATAGACTGTACACTTTGCAAAGTGTAGTTGCACCCTGCAAGTGCAGTTGATGCAGAGCTGAAGCTCTGCTGACTTCCATCATCCAAAGAAAAAATGCTGTTTCTTTTTTATTTTCCTTGCACATGATTAGATTAGTAAAGTGAAGCTTTACCCCATTTACTAAGCTATGGAGCAACTTTGCAAAGTACGCATCAAGCCCAAAGTCTCTGATTAAACCCAAAAATCTCTCTGCACTCTTCACTAGCTACTACTGGAAATATGTTCAAAAATACTCAGCACTAGTATTATTTTACAAACAAGCACCAAGGTTTTTTTTCCAGCAGAGATAATGGTTTGTAGTGTCTTTAACGAATAGAAAGAAGGTTTTTTGTGTCCCAACTCTGCACTGACCATATGCAATGTCTCCATTTCCTCAAAGTAAATTCTTCTGCTGTTGGTGTTGCTGCATTTTTCACCTAACATTGAAGCAACTTAATTTGTATGGGTTTATTCATTGAAACTGTTTACACTGAAAAGAAATTAAAAATGTACTAACGAAGACTGGGAACTGCTTGCTGTTGAACTAGACCTGAAGATGTGGTGTTCTCGTTTTCAGACTGAAAGCCGTCTGGTTATTAAGCATACAGACCACACTGTGCCTTAGTACTTGCATTCAGCTTACAGTCTAAATTCCTGTCATGCTGATTTATCTCACATTTGACATTTTCTAATATATTTTCTAGTTGAATAAATCAGTGAAAGTGCATTAATTTCAACCTTAGGATTCTGACTCACAAACTTCTCGCACCCTTGATTAGTCTAATATACTTTTTTGGACACCCTTTTATTTATTAGGAAAGATCTATTTACACATCCAGTTTACTGCAATTTGCTCCATGAAAATGTATTTCAAATGGAAATACTATTTCATAGTTGCCAACTGTCCTGATTTTCCAGGGACATTCCTGGGATTTAGACTTTTGTCCCGGTCTTACCTTTTCCCGGGAAATGCCCCCTCCGCTGGGGGCACCTGATGTAAGGAGAGACTCCGCTGGGGGCACCTGATGTAAGGAGGGACTCCGCTGGAGGCACTTGATGTAAGTAAGGAACTCTGCTGGGGGGACCTGATGTAAGGAGAGACTCTGCTGGGGTCACCTGATGTAAAGAGAGACTCCACTGGGGACACCTGATGTAAGGAGGGACTCTGCTGGGGGCACCTGATGTAAGAGGGACTCTGCTGGGGGCACCTAATGTAAGGAGGGACTCTTGTGGGGTCACCTGATGTAAGCAGAGACTCTGCTGGGGCACCTGATGTAAGGAGGGACTCCACTGGGGGCACATGATGTATGGAGGGACTCCGATGGGGGCACCTGATGTAAGGAGGGACTCTACTGGGGACACCTGATGTAAGGAGGGTCTCTGCTGGGGACACCTGATGTAAGGAGGGACTCTACTGGAAATGCCTGGTGTAAGGAGGGAGTCTGCCGGGTATGCCTGGTGTGAGGAGGGACTCTACTTGGGAAATCTGATGGCATCTGGTGGCAAGCAACGTGGCAAGTGATACGCTCAGGGCTCCCACTGATTCTGCATTATGGTGAGTTGAACTATTTCATTTTATATTACAATGTAATAATAGAAATAATGCCCTTCAATCACCCTGACACCATACCAATCATGGTGCCATGATGATTGAAGCACCAACACCAGGGTTTGTACTATCTTTATCTGCTGATTGTTAAACTTTGTGGAATACACATATTTCTATTGTGGTGTAGGATCTGGGCCTGCTGTCCCTCCATCCCTCTTTCTTTCCTTATTTCTCTCTCCTTCCCTCCCTATTTCTTTCTTTCTTTTGTTCTATCTTTCTTTTGCTCTCCCTTACTTTCTCCCTCTGTCCCTCGTTCATCTCAGACTCTAACCACACCCCTATGAGCCACGCCCCTTTTAAGCCAAGCCCAATTTTCCGTTTAAACCACGCCCAGTGTTCACTGCGGCGTGCTTTGTGTGTCACATTTTTCATTTCTCATTGCGTCCCGCCTTCAAGCAAACCCTAATTATAACAGAGCTCTGCCTACAGACAAAAAAGTGTCCCTATAAATTTTTTTGCAATGTTGGCAACTATGCTATTCTTTCCTCTGTGGCTGGATCACATCTATGCCCTGCAGTTTAGTTTGAAAGGGAAATTAAAAGGACCCGTTCATACCGATGCATGTGCATTACCAAATATGCTGTAACACGCATGGAACAGTGTAAATTTAGTACAAAACCTAACCTCATATGGCCAGCAAGCTTCTTGGAAGATTACATTTTGGTCTTAAAAAGCCGTTTACTCTGTCCTTTGAATCACTGTGCACTGCAGAGAATTTCTATTCACTGCACCTCTACAAATGATCTATGCAAATGATCTTTTGTAAAAAAAAGCTGTGTATTGAAGCAAGCTTGGGAACATTTAAAATGAATAAGCTGTTTAACGCGGTGTGTCCCAATGCATAAAAACACATGCATCAATGAACTTGCCCTTAAAATCCCAGATTTTAAAGACAAAGGGGGAATCAACAAAGCAAGGTGCAAGCACAAGCTTTTACCGCTCTTCTGCACTTAGAAAATGGAGCAGATACTGCTCCTAATTAAAAAAAGGGTGTTAAATAGGTTGTATCTGCTTCGTGTTTTATGCCTCACAGCACAGAACAGTAGCTGGAGCTGCATGTTTGGAAGTATCCTATTTGCATTTCCATTATGTGCAATGTGCTTGATGTAATTGTTGATTGCACCCTCTCCTAAAGAGCAACTCCACTTTTGTTTAGAAAAAAACAATCCCGTCTGGGTGACCCATGTGCATTGCAGGGATTTTGAAAAACTTTTTAAAGTATTCCTACCTATTGTTGCTCCAAAGTTTACTCTGTGTTTGTTTCATTATGTCCTTTGGATACTGATTCTGAATGGAAGGGTCTGGTTCCTTATATTCTGCTGGTGCACACGCAGTGTTTTAATGAGAAAGCCTGCAGGGTCTGCATCTCTTTAGACCAAATTAGCTCTTGGGGCGTATCTGACCAAAACTGGAGTTCTCATTGCAAGGTGTACCAAAGTTTTGACAAGTATCCTACTGAGGACTTCTGAAAATATCAGTAAGGCCCCTATCACACTGGGGTGGTGGGGGCGTCGGCGGTAAAACAGCGCTATTTTTAGCGCTGCTTTACCGTCGTTTTAGCGGAGGTATTTGGCCGCTAGCGGTGCAGTTTTGACCCCCACTGGCGGCCGAAATAGGGTTAAAACCGCTCGCATAGCGCTGCTATAGCCGCGGTATAGCCGCGCTGCCCCATTGATTTCAATGGGCAGGAGCTGTTTAGGAGCGGTGAATACACCGCTCCTTCACCGCTCCAAAGATGCTGTTTGCAGGAGTTTTTTTTCTCTCCTGCCAGCGCACCGCTTCAGTGTGAAAGCCCTCGGGCTTTCACACTGGAGAAACAGCAGCGGCAGTTTTAGGTCGGTTTGCAGGCGCTATTTTTAGCGCAATAATGCCTGCAAACTGCACCAGTGTGAAAGGGCTCTAAGCCAATTACACAAGCAGGAATAAACATTTCTAGGGGTGTTGTGTACACCAGCTGTGTATGGAACACCCCCAGGTTGCCATATTGCTTTCAATTATACAGAAAATTACAGTGGCTGCAAATAGAAAAGGAAAGATCATTTTTCATCAAAATTAAATTAGCACATGGCTATATACTAGTTAACACCTGGTTTGAGATGACCTTTTTTAAACCATTATCTTCCAAAGACTTTTAGCCTACTTTGAGCATGCAGTCTGCAGCGACAGCTCTCTTAACAATGGCAACAGTCCCAGATAGCAAGTAAGTTTGAAAATGACTTGCTGAGCTATTGCTGGACTTGCCAGGCTACAGAAGTGTGTTGCACAATTGCAGCAAGTCCGCATTGCAAGACTCCAGATCAATATTCTTTGACAACTTTCTGCAAGTCTGTTGCAAGTTCTGGTTCAGTTATGTTGTACAATAGTCATCCCACCACAGGGGTCACTGTGGTTGAATTTTTATGCTATAGACTTGCAGAGCTCTTGCTGTAGACTCACCACTGCATCTTTGCTCTTGATAGAGACTTACCACACAAATTTGCTACAAATTGGAAAAGTGTCAACTAGAACGTGTGCTTCAAGTGCTTTGCAAGTCTACAACTTGCCATTTAAAATAAATAGCAAGTTAAGAAATGTACAATTCAAAACTGACACAAATGTGTGGCAAGTTATCCTTGCCATCTGGGGTGTTCTAGCCTGACATTTTAACCTTTCTGCTTCTGCACCCTACTACCCTAGAACTCCAGTTTTGTAAGCAGCAATTTTGTAATCTACACTGTACTTCCAACCACAATTGTAGTGCCCATAACAACAGTCTTTGCAATCAAGCACTTGAGGACTACTGATATTGCAGCTAGGTAGGTCAAGGCATTAGCCACTGCATCCCAGTGTTCTATAACAAGTCTCAAGACATAGCAGCTAGTGTTGCAAGCCTCTAGCTAAAGCCCAGCTGTCCAAGACAATGGTCCCTGCAGATCATCTTTCCATTGCACCAGGTATTCAAACTTCCAGTTTATTCAGTCCAGAACTTCAAATTTCCTGATATTGTAGTCCAGCAATTTGAAACTCTAGCTATAGTTCTGCCGTCTATGGCAAAACCAGTTGCAGCCTGAAACTGCAAGTCATCGGAGTCCAGGACTTCAAAACTTCATCTTAAGCAGTAGAACTCCCCTTTGTCCTTGATAGGGGTTTTGTCCGGAATTATATATATTTGATGCTGAAGAGGAGAGGGAGATTTTGGGCATCCAAAGACTCATGCATTAGTTTACCAGTACCCAGAAACTCCAGGAATTATGATCCAGTTTCCAGAGACTCCAGTAACTTAGATTAAGTGCTTAGGGACATCAGCGGTACTCCACCTCAACACTGTACTGCTCTTGTTAGAAACCCACTGTGGCAAGGCAAACGTGCGGATGTGCACGCATGCGCACGTGAGTTCCCCTGCATGCCCGTCGAGTCGGGGAGTGGCACGTCCATGTGCGCATGCGTGGGAACACATGGCAGAAGCACGTGCGCGTGTTAACTCTGCTTGGTGCCAATGGCCCTTTAAAAGGACAGCAGCTGCACTGGTGCAGTGCTGTCTTATCTGAAGCTTTACCTGAGTTCTGATCCTGTGCCTGTCTTTGATACCTGTATTGAGCCGGCTCTGCTGACTACACCTGCCTTCTCTAATCCTGACCCTGGCTTGCCTTGACCCTGCTGAACCAGTACCTGCCTGACTTCCCGCTGCCAACCTCTGCTTGTTTACCGACTATTCCCTGCCGTATTGCATACCTGTTGGCCGTATTGACCCGGATTGTCTCACGCTGCTCTAGCCTGCTCCCGATCCTGCATCTACCAGTGCCAGGGATCGCTGACCCGCATCCGCCCCCACCGCTTCCAGTAAATAGAGTAAATAAATGAGGGTAAAAAAGCCCTGAAACCGACACTGATTCCTGGACTTACCTTTGTGCATGTGCAATAACAGGCAGTAGAATTACCATCGTAGTTTTATTAACCACTCTGAATGTTTAAAGTAATTGCAAATAAGAAAATGACTTTATATGACTTTATTAAAGCGGGATTCCTCCCTGAAAAAAAAAACTTTTAAAGTCAGCAGCTACAAACACTGTAGCTGCTGACTTTAAATAAGTACTTACCTGTCCTGGGTGCCCGCGATGTTGGCTGCCCGAGGCCGACCCGTCCCTCGGCTCTCGGGTCCCGGCACCGCTATCTTAAGTAAGGGAAACAGGCAGTGGAGCCTTGCGGCTTCACTGCCAGTTTTCTACTGCTCACACGCGAGCGGCGCGGTGCTCTCTGAATGGCCCCAAGGAGCAGAACACGCCGCGGAATAGGAAGAGGCAGATTAGGAAGACTGCCTAGCAACAAGGGTTTAGGTAAGTTTAAAATTTTATTTTTTTTCAAATGTTTTTTTTTAATTTTTTTAGGATTTTTCATGCATTTTTTTTTTTTAGGGTGGCCCTCCACTTTAAGTACAATGTATAAACAGCAATGTAGAGCAGTTAAAATTATTGAGATATTTCAAAAATGTTATTGCATGCAATGAAGCATCTTGTACATCTATTCCTGTAAACAGACTGTAGTTCCTTAAAATGTATCTGTCTTCTTCAGGCATCTGCTGGGCTTTATCTTCACTGGGCAGAAAAAGGCTTTGATCTAATGTCACAATTTTTTGCTTAAGGTGGACTTTTAGTCATTTTTTAATCTTTCCATATATTACATTTTCTGTCCTTGTTGTTTTAACTTTGGATAGTAAAACATTTTTTTTTCTGCCAGTAAATACCTTATACAGCACACTTCCTGTTTCTTGTCTACTCATTAGCCTAGGCGTATGACATCATACACAGCTCTCTCTCTCTCACGAGAGTTTGCCAGGAAGGGAGGAGGCATGAGTGAAAAGAGGGCCAATGAGAGCTGCAGAGTTGCAGGTGTGCCTCTGTGTGCCTGTGTAAATCCAGGAAGTGAACAGGCAGCAGCTTCAGCTGCCCACAGTTAAAATGGATGCAGCCAGACTCAGTGGAGGAAGATTTCTGCAGCATATTTGGCAAGTACAGAATCACAGTATATATAAGATAATATGCAAAGTGGTTGAAGGGAAGCTTCAGAATGGCAAAGATGTTTTTAATACAAATTATGTGAGCAGACTGCAGTTCCTTTTTAAGCAGTCCTTCATCCTGACTGTAGCACTAGAGCTGAAATGACTTGGATTAGCATCCTATATCACCAAATAAATATGAAAATTTAAAACCAGATGTCCACTTTCTCTTAGGGCTTGAGCCGTTCACACTGGTTGGTCAGGGGAGCTGTGAAAAAAAGGCATTTGAGTCGTGGCTTTATAAACTAGGGCATGCAGCTGCTAATACTGTGACTACGATGCTTTGATTCTCAGCTGAAAAAAGTTAAAGGAAGTGTCATTTTTCAATAGGTGGTACTACTGCTAAATGCAACCCATTCAAGTGAATGAGACCACGCTCCAATCACCTTGCAACCATGTGCAATACACTTGGTAGCTGTGTGGTGGGTCAGCATTATGAAGTTTAAAGCCTTATAACAGAGGTCTTCAAACTACGGCCCTCCAGTTGTTCAGGAACTACAATTCCCATCATGCCTAGTCATGTCTGTGAATGTCAGAGTTTTATAATGCCTCATGGGATGTGTAGTTCCACAACAGCTGGTGAGCCATAGTTTGAAGATTCCTGCCCTATAACCTTGTTAACACCTGTCAAATGCCCTCTGAAAAGAGGCAGTTTAGCTGTACGTGTAAATGAGCCCTTATTGGTGGTTATGATTTAGTTATGGGAATTCCTGCCTCATACTAATTGTATAAAATTTGAGAAAAAATATCAATTCATCTCAGTGTATCATTTCAAGAAGCAGTCCTTTTTTAATGACCTAAAATTTATTTCAGACACAGCATAAAAGTATAAAGTCTTTCTGCCCTCCTCTCAGATGGCATTAATTGTGACATACAGTATATTCATCTTGGTACCCATTTCACTTTTATTCCTAAACCAGTTTTTGTCATACTAAGGCCCCTTTCACACTGGGGCGGTTTGCAGGCATTATTGCGCTAAAAATAGCGCCTGCAAACCAACCTAAAACTGCCGCTGCTGTGTCTCCAGTGTGAAAGCCCGAGGGCTTTCACACTGGAGTGGTGCGCTGGCAGGAGAGAAAAAAACTCCTGCAAACAGCATCTTTGGAGCGGTGAAGGAGCGGTGTATTCAGCGCTCCTAAACTGCTCCTGCCCATTGAAATCAATATGATGTCCAATCGTACGATTTTTGTTTAACCACTTGCTGCCCGCCGTCAAATGACGGCTGGGCGGTGCGGCTCTCATTCTGGGTGGATGTCATATGACGACTTCCCAGAACTAAAGCCCTTGCGCACCCCTGGGGCGTGCAGCATGGCGATCGTGGCCACGCCATGTTGCTACGACACGGCACAACCCCGATCTGTGTAAAGAGCCATGGCTCTTTAACCATGTGATCAGCTGTGTCCAATCACAGCCGGTCACTTGTAAACATGGAGATGCCGGTAATCATCGCTCCTCGCCTCACACTGACAGAGTATGAGGAGAGGACAGCCGATCAGCAGCATCTCCTCACATGGGATAGCTAGATATGTAATCAGGGCACTGATCATCAGTGCCTGATTACAATTAAGTGCCCACCAGTGCAAGCAATGATTGCCCACCACTGCCAGCAATCAGGGCCAACCAGTGCCCACAATTGCCACCAATCTGTACCCACAAGTGCCAGCAATCAGTGCCCACAAGTGCCAGCAATTAGTGGCCATTAGTGATGCCAGTCAATGCTGGCTATCCGTGCTGCCCATCAATGCCCATCCCTGCTGCCCATCAAAGCTCATCACTGCTGCCTATCAATGCCACCCATATATGCCCATCAGTGCCCATCAGTGCCGCCTATCCATGCCACCTATCTGTGCCCACCAGTGCTGCCTATCTGTGCCCACCAGTGCCGCCTATCAGTGCCTCCTATCAGTGCTCATCAGTGCCACATATCAGTGCCACCTATCAGTGCCCATAAGTGTGGCATATTCGTGCCTCCTTATCAGTGCCACCTAATCAGTGCCCATAAGTGCCGCCTCATCAGTGCCCATAGGTGCCACCTCATCAGTGCCCATCAGTGTAGCCTATTAGTGCCCATCAGTGCCGCCTCATCAGCGCCCATCAGTGAAGGAGAAAAGTTACTTATTTACTGACAGAAACTAAGAAAAACCTTTTTTTTTTAAATGTTTGATCTTTTTTTTTTTTTTTTTTTTTTTTAGGAAAAAATAAAAAACCCAGTAGTGATTAAATACCACCAAAAGAAAAATTTATTTGTGTGAAGAAAATAACAATTTCACATGGGTACAGTGTAGCATGACCGCGCAATTGTCATTCAAAGTGTGACAGCGCTGAAAGCTGAAAAATGGCCTGGGCAGGAAGGGGTTTAAGTGCCCTGTATTGAGGAGGTTAATCAGTACAGTTTTCGTCTGAAAATACTATACAAATACATTACATCACTTCCAATTTTTTTTCTGTCATACGAGAATTTTCATACTTTAGTAACCTATTTGTTTTCGATAAGCAAACTAGCATGCAAGAGAAAAAATGGATGATCATTCGTCTGACAATCTCATCGTGTGTACTAGGCTTTAGATATAATTTGAATTTGTAGGCACGCCAATCTAGTTCCTTTGTCTTTCTTTTTCTACCCGTGAGCCTACCACCAATGCAGTTCCTTGATCAGCCAGGCAGAAAACAAGTAACCAGCTATGACAGTACAAACCTGCCATCAAACCTGTCAGTGATCGGGCTTCCACCCAAAATGGTAAACATCTTAGTCATAGCATTTAACAACAGTTTAACAGCAATAATATATTAGCAACAAACGAATATTTGTTAAGCATTATTTGACTTGCAGAAGCTGAACCTCAATCCATTTTGTAACTCCACTTTTCTGAAAAGAGACACCCATGTATTAGCTATAGTTATTATGACACTTATTTTGTATTACCTCTTTATCAAGTGTCCAGCCTCCAGGCATATGCCCATTAACACTACTTCTTAGCCAGCATCATGTAGATGTCCCAGCAATAGCAATTAAGGCATACTTTGTATAGTATATTGTATATAAGTGTCTGCCACAGTAATGCAAGTACAAGACAGCCTAGTGAAGCCTCTTGTACCCTAGAAAATGATTTTGTAGCTAAAGATGTAATAAATTAATGAACAATTAATGTATCATGAGGTATATGGACTATTTGCAGTATTTCCTTATTATTATAATGAACAAGGTAGTACAGTAGATGTATTATAAGTACAGTAACAAGTGCCAATGCATAAACATTTATCTATTATTTGCTGTAAGTTGATGCAATTTTTACTCAAATATTGTTTTTCTTTAATTGCTTTTTGAATAAAAGTGTGTTCTTTAGGTAAGCTAATCAACATCTGAATCATTAGAATTTTCAGCTCTTCACTTTGCAAACACAATCCTTGTAAGATTGTGTCTGAATAACCATATGCATATATTGTATTTATGCAAATATTGAGACTAATAGGAATGATGACATCCGCCTTGAGCAATATAAAGCAAGTCCATTCTTTTGAGTAGGAAAAATTGGTGACTCGCGCTGAACAAACTAGTGAATGTGTGGCTGAGAAATGCCACACCAAAAAAACTAGATACAACAAATATATGTAGATGGGAATAGTATAACACACTATGTACAGTTGGGGGAATTCACAAGCCCCCTTAGTGGATATATATACAATCAGTGCAATAATATATCACAATTAGTGCAAAAGTATTTCAAATTAAGTCCATGTGTAATAAATGTAAATTAAGAAATGAATGTGAATAGTTAGATGAATAGTCCATATGGAGAAAACCCCAAAACAGAGATTGACAGGCCCGGGTAATTCTATTGTGTGGTCGTAGATATGTGGGTCCACCACCAAAAATAAGAGCCTGGCCACTTACCAGAACCCCATGACCCACCGTTACAGAGGGTCTAAATGGGCTTTGAGATCCTGCTAGTCCGGAACTCCCAGGAGCGAAGATGGAAACTGGAAAGGACGTCAGGGACTGTAATGGAGATGGATGGGTCCACAGAAAAAGGCTCAGCCCTCAGCATAGTGTTGACATCATAGGAAGAAAGAAAGGGAGGGCTCCCATAGTGTAAAATCAACCGGTATTTTATTGAAATAAAAAACGTAAACACTCACATGTAGGTATGAAAATCAGCATCATCAGTAGAAAAACCATCTGTGGCACCAGCCGGATGACCACAGATAGCCCGTCCTGCTGGATGTACAGCTTCAATTGGAAGTGGCGCGATGATACCGCTCAGCCCTACGCTGCGTTTCGCAAGAAAATTGCGTCTTCCAGGGGCTCTTATTTTTGGTGGTGGACCCACATATCTACGACTCCACACAATTGAATTACCCGGGATTGTCAATCACTGTTTTGGGGTTTTCTCCATATGGACTATTCCTCTAACTATTCACATTCATTTCTTAATTTACATTTATTACACATGGACTTAATTTGAAATATGTTTGCACTAATTGTGATATATTATTGCACTGATTGTATATATATCCGCTAAGGGGGCTTGTGAATTCCCCCAACTGTACATAGTGTGTTACACTATTCCCATCTACATATATTTGTTGTATCTAGTTTTTTTGGTGTGGCATTTCTCAGCCACACATTCACTAGTTTGTTCAGCGTGAGTCACCAATTTTTCTTACCTATGTTGTGTGTTTGTGTCACATTTAGGACATCGCAGCTTTATTCACTTTACTTTATATGTTTTTGAAGCACAGTTATTTTTTTCTTTTTTCCATTCTTTTGAGTAGCTTAAAGTGTTACTAAACCCACAACAGTAAAATCATCTGTATATGCAGTAAAGCATGCTTGCTATACTAACTGTGGAACCTAAGGAGTTATTCCTTCACATTGTGTGAAAGGCTGTTTGATCCTGTCTTTTCTGATCCTCCCCTTTTTCCACTGTCCCCAATCCATCTCCTGATAGAACAGAGCCTTGGGGGCACTCTGCATATGCTCAGTTTGGTGTGTATTGCGAGAGAGTATTTTTTTTTTCTTGGTAGAGGGTGAGTGATTGGCACAGGGCCAAATCAGCACTGCCCAGACAGAGGGGCAGTGGTCCTGCAGTATCATAGGACAGTCAGAGTAGAATGAAAACTCCTCCTACAAGCTTTAACCAGACACTCATAGAAGTCATAAGATTTCTACATAGTGCTGATGAGAAAAGGTATTTAGCAGTTTATATTTACTAAGATAATTGCATTTCCATGTTCTGTGTACTGTGGGAGACCAGATATAATGAATGCAGGTTCTGGGTTTAGTAACACTTTAATCATAGGTGGTTGGACTAAGTAAGTTTACCTTAAACAATCTATCCTTGTGGTATCTTTTCTTGAGTGTTTTCTACACTGGAAGTCTCAATTGCTTCATCCCTACAAATGATATATCTCCTAATAATGTTAATGATTGTATACTTGAATTTCTTAATTTTTAGAGTATAGAAGATGGGGTTCAAAACTGAATTGAAGTGGGACAGCAGAATGCTGAGAAACAGAACAGGTTGGAAAGCACCAGACTGTACAACAGAAGGATAGAAGTAGGTTACACAGTTTAGGATGGATATGGGCAACCAGCAGATTGCAAACAGGCCCATTATTGAGAATAGGAAAGTTATTCTTTTATGTTCTTTTCCATAGGCAAATGTTTTCTCCTGGCAGCTGGAGATATTTTTTTTCATGTGTTTTTTTAGAAGCTGAAAGATTCTTATATATAGACCTGTCATTGTTAATAAGGGTAAAGCAACCCAACCAAAAAAGCAGAAGTAAACAAGGAAGTCAAAACTCATGACACTGGAAAACATACATTTAAAGGTACTATTTTCTTCTTCTTTGACTCTAGACTCGTTGTTCCATCCAAACATTGGCACTAATGCCCCAGCTGCTGACAAAGTCCAGGATACGAAAATACACACACAGGTCCTCTTTTTGGTGACTACACTTCTATACCTATAAGATGAAAAATCAATTAATTATGCAGTAAATTTGTAAATTTATTCTTCATTTACTGAATACTTTTGTATGATATACTGTATATATACAGTAATGTGCAAACGTTTGATGCAGGGGTGATAAAATGCTGTAAATTAAGAATCTTTTTCAGGTATAGAAGTGTTAATGGTTTATTTTGATCAATTAACAGAATGGAAAGTAAATGAACAGAAGAGAAATCCAAATCAACTCAATATTTGGTGTGGCCACCCTTTGACTTCAAAAGCAGGATCAATTCTTCAACTCTTCTAGGTACACTTGCACTTGAAGGAACTCAGAAGGTAGGTTGCTCCAAACATCTTGGAAAACTAAACACAGATCGTCTGAGGATGTGGGATACCTCAAATTCTTTTGTCTCTACATGTAATCCACGATCAGTGCTCTGTGGGGTCCAAATCATCGCTTTCAGGACTCCTTGTTCTTCTTTACGCTGAAGATAGTTCTTAATGACATTGGCTGTATGTTTGGGGTTGTTGTTCTGCTGCAGAATAACTCAATCACATGCTTCCTTGATGGTATGACATTATTATTATTATTATACAGGATTTATACAGTGCCAACAGTTTGCGCAGCGCTTAACAAAATAAAGGCAGACATTACAGTTACATTACAATTTGGTACAAGAGGAATCAGAGGGCCCTGCTCATTAGGACTTACAATCTAAAAAGGGAGGGTCAATTGATACAAAAGGTAATAGCTGTGGGGGATGAGCTGATGGAGGAATAAAACAGTGTATTAGTTAGAAGCAGGATAGGCTTCTTTAGAGAGAAGGGTTTTCAGGGATCGTCTAAAGATGGATAGATTAGGGGACACTTGGACAGATTGGGGTAGGGAGTTCCAAAGGATGGGAGAAGCTCTGGAGAAATCCTGGGAGGAGGTAACAAGGGAGCTATAGAGAAGGAGGTCTTGGGAGGACTGAAGAGAGCGGCTTGGTTGGTATTTCGGGACTAGGTTAGTGATGTAGCTGGGGGCAGAATTATGGATGGCTTTGTAAATTATTGTTAGTACTTTGAATTTTATTTATTGGGTGAGTGGAAGCCAGTGGAGGGATTGGCAGAGAGGGGTGGAGGACACTGAATGGTTGGTAAGGGGGATGAGTCTTGCAGCGACATTCATTATGGACCGAAGAGGGGATAGTCTATGTAAAGGTAATACAATGAGGAGGAAGTTGCAGTAGTCGAGGCGAAAGATAACCAGGGAGTGAATTAGAAGCTTGGTGGTGTCATTAGTTAAAAAGGGGCGTATTCTGGAAATGTTGCGGAGGCTAAGGTGGCATGATTTGGACAGGGATTGGATGTGGGCCTAAAAGGGCAGTTCAGAGTCTAAGGTTACCCCTAGCACCCTGGCATGTGGGGACGGACTGATAGATGTGCCATTGATCTTGACAGAGAAGTCAGGGGAAGGGGCACGGGGGGAGGAAATATTAAGAGCTCAGTTTTAGATAGATTCAGTTTGAGGAAGTGGTTTGACATCCAGGCTGATATGTCTGTCAGTAAATCAGTGATGCGTGAGGAGACTGATGGGATGAGCTGAGGGGCAGAGAGATAGATTTGGGTGTCATCAGCATATAAATGGTAGTGGAAGTCATGGGAGGCTATCAGCTGACCCAGGGACGACGTGTAGATCGAGAATAGTAGAGGTCCAAGGACAGAACCTTGTAAGAGGTAAGAGGAGGAAGTGGAGTTGTAAGTGAAACTAAAGGTGCGATGAGATAGGTAAGATTCGAACCAATGGAGAGCGCAGCCATGGAGACCAAGCAAATTGAGTTTTTTGAGGAGGAGGGGGTGGTCAACTGTATCAAAGGCAGCTGAAAGGTTCAAGAGTTATGCTCCGTATACACGGTCGGATTTTCCGATGGAAAATGTCCGATCGGAGCATGTTGTCGGAAATTCCGACCGTGTGTGGGCTCCATCGGACATTTTCCATCGGATTTTCCGACACACAAAGTTGGAGAGCATAAGATAAGATAACATTTTCCGACAACAAAATCCGTTGTCGGAAATTCGGATCGTGTGTACACAAATCCGACGGACAAAGTGCCACGCATGCTCAGAATAAATAAAGAGATGAAAGCTATTTGCCACTGCCCCGTTTATAGTCCCGACGTACATGTTTTACGTCACCGCGTTTAAAACGATCGGATTTTCCGACAACTTTGTGTGACCGTGTGTATGCAAGACAAGTTTGAGCCAACATCCGTTGGAAAAAATCCTAGGATTTTGTTGTCGGAATGTCCGAACAAAGTCCGACCGTGTGTACGGGGCATAAGAGTACGGAATAATGCCCACTGGTTTTGGCTGTTAGTAAGTCGTTTGTGAGTTTTAGGAGGACAGTTTCTGTGGAATGCTGTGGGTGAAATCCAGACTGAACGGGATCAAGAAGGTTATTCTCAATGAGGTGGTCACTCAGTCGGTTGTAGAATAAACATTCAAGGAGGTTGGAGGCAAAAGGGAGTAAAGAGATGGGTCTTAGGTTGTTAAGATTGGTGGGATCTAGTGAGGCCTTTTTTGGTATGGGAGTGACTAGCGCATGTTTTAGAGGGTTGAGGAAGATGCCAATAGAGAGTGAGAGGTTGAAGATATGAGTTAAAGAGCGTAGGATAGAGCCAGATGGTGACCATAGTATTTGAGAAGGAACAGGGTCCAGAGGGCATCAGGTTAGGTGGGCGTTATAAAAAAGTTTAGTGACTTCCTCTATAGTAGCTGGGTTAAAAGAGGGAAGTATTGATTGTGCAGGAGGACAAGGAGTGTAAAGTGAGGGAGATATCTGTAGATTGGAGATCTGGAGACGCATCGTCTCAATCTTATATTTGAAGTGATTAGCAATCTCCTGGGCAGTGAGTATGTTAGTGGTTGGAGGTAATGGAGGACGAAGTAGAGTGGTAAAGGTAGAAAAGAGTTGACGGGGACTGCATGAGGGGGTGTTAATGAGAGTGAAGGGCAGACTGATATAGGCTGAAATCTTGCTGTGACTTAGTCTTTACGCCACAGATGCTCAAGTGTTTTTTGAGACTTCTGGTAAAGTCTGTCTGCCAGGGTTGTAGTGGGGCCTGATTCTGTGTGTAGTAAGGGGGGCGAAGGTTTCCAGGGTGGATGACAGAGAACTGTTGTAGACAGAAGTGGCCAAGTTGGGGCATGACAAGGATGAGATTTTGTTGTAGAGACAATCTGTAGCAGAAAAAAGAAGAGAAAGGTTAAGATGGCAAAGGTTTCTACGGGTAATAGTTTGGTAGTTGGAAGGCAAGGAGGAGGAAGATAAGGAGAAAGTGAAACTAATAAGGTGGTGATCAGAGAAAGGAAAAGGAATATTGGAGAGGTTGTGCGGAGTGCATAGGTAGGAGAATATGAGGTCAAGGCAGTTGGCAACACAGTGAGTAGAAGCGTGTGTGCATTGTTTTAGGTCAAAAGAGGATGTTAGGCTCAGCAGCTTAGAAGTAGCGGGAGTGTTAAGATTAATAGGGATGTTGAAGTCACCAAGAATAATTGTTGGAATTTCAGAAGAGAGAAAGTAGGGTAGCCAGGCAGAGAAGTCGTCAAGGAAGCTTGATACCGGTTCAGGGGGCCGATAGATCACAGCAATTCTCAAACAAACTGGAGAAAATAGACGAATACAGTGAGCTTTAAATGAGGAGAGGGATAGAGAGGGGGTGGATAAAGAACCTGAAAAGTGCTTTGAGGGGATAGGAGGATCCCAACACCACCTCCTTTCCATCCACTAGGCCTGGGAGAGTAAGTCCACAGGAGGCCACCATTGGAGAGAGCAGCAGGAGAAGGAAAGTCAGATTCTTGAATCCAGGTTTCAGTAATTGCAAGTAGGTTCAGGGAGTTTGTGATAAATAGGTTGTGGATGGTAGTAAGTTTGTTACAAACAGAGTGGGAATTCCAAAGGGCATGGGAGAAGGGGAGGCTGGTTCTAGGCAGAAGAGGAATAGAAATTAGATTGTGTGGATTGCGGTTGCTATCAGAGGATGGGGGGTGGGGTGCTGGGTATGTTGGCCGAAGGTAAATGATGGAGGTCCAGTATTTATGGAAATATCTCCACAAGTTAGGAGAAGCAGAAGGGTGAGAGAGGTGATATGGGAGTATGACTTATGTGGGAGGACACGTCCCAGTGTCCTGCACGTTTTATTGGTATATGGGTTCGGAATTAGCAGGAGCTGATACGTGGAGTAATAAGGTTAAGACAGAAGTGAGGGTGATATATATAAGCTGTGGGGTGGAGAAGATGGGTGAAAGAGAGAATTTAAAGAGAGACGACAGACCATATTGGCCCCATAAAGAATGAGGAAGGACATCTAGTTACAAAGGAAGGGGAGATGGTGAAGGTCCACAGGCCAGTAGAGCCCACAGGCCATGGTCAGCTCCCAGCAGGACCTACAGGTCAGTGGCCAGCAGGATCCACAGGTCCATGGCCAGCTCCCAGCCTGTGGGTCTGGCTGGGAGCTGACCGCGGACCTGTGGGTCCTGCTGGCCACTGACCTGTGGGTCCTGCTGGCCACTGGCCATGGCCAGCTCCCAGCAGGATTCACAGGCCATGGCTAGCAGGACCAACAGCCATAATTAGCTCCCAACAGGACCCACAGGCCATGGCCAGCAGGACCCACAGGCCATCATGTACTGTACCATTCCTGAGACTGCAGGTGATCCCTCTGTGTAGTACGGAGACAAGGTCATCCAGTGCCCAGGCAAAGATAGAATGCCCCCCTCCCCCCTCCAGGTGGAGGAGTGAATGGGGCTAATAGTGCCATAATGTTTGTGACATGTGCTGTGGGGTCACTGGAAGGAAAAAATGCTGATGCATTGCTGACAGTTTGAGAAGGACTGACTGATAACTATGTCAATGCCATCCAGTGCACTGTGATAAAATTACTGTATTTTATTGCAGCTTACTGCACCGAACCTCTGGACTGCACTGCAGTGTAAACGGGGCACGTAGAAAACAGTTGTATTCTATGTGCTCTAGCAGTAACTTATGTTCTTCCAGTGTGGAAAAATGCCAGTCACTGCACTAGTGTGAAAAAGCCCTAATTCGGTAGTATAAGTTAATGGAGAGTGAATGGCTGCATGTGCTAGATGCATGATTCTGACAGAACTATTGTATTAGATAAAAGTAAGCTGGGATGGAAAGGGTGTCAGTCCAAGTACATCTGTGGAATGCCCAGAGCTATAGTGATTTATATGAGGAGAGCAGAGGGCAGAATTACAAAACAGGAGAGAGGATAAAATGAATGGGAAAAAGATAAGTGGATTGGTGTAAGAGATGAGTACACAACAGAGGGAGGGGGATGAAGCAGGAGTGAAATGAGCCCAGAATAAATTAAAGAAACTGAAGGAAATCGAGGTTATAGGAGTGAAGAGGACTTGATACATTGCAGCAAGTAGGGGAGTTAACACAAAGCAGATGCAGCTGCCTGGAACAGAACTATAGGAGAATGACAGCTTGAAGTTGCTGGCTGGCTGGGTCTCCCTACCTGGAGTTGTAGTTTCCTGCTGCGCTGCTAAGTTCCCTCCAGTCTCCACCCACCGCCACCAGGAACTTGAGCATGGTCCGGACTACAATTCCCAGAATGCAGCGCAGCAGCAACACAGCCAATCGGTGGATGACTTCCTCAAAAAAAAAAAATGTCAGCAGACAGCGGCCGTTTTGATTATAAGTTAGGCGGTCTGAGGGGAAATTTCCATCCTGCCCCCCGGGCCAGCCCGCCCCTGGGTGGGGGTATTGCCAATTAATTAGTCAGGATTGCATAGGGGGAACATATGGCTAACAGAAGGAACTTCTCACACCAAGGCAGACTACAAGACACAGCAAGAGAGAAGAAGGGTCACAGTCATAAAGATAAGAACAGCTCATAATTTAGGTATAGACAATAAGAAAGCAAAATAAACATTGTGGTATGGACAGAGGTAAAGAAGTTGAAGGCTGCATAGATTACCGAAAGCACATACACAGAAATAGCAAGCAGATCCTAGTTTAAATTAAAGGTGGAAGATGTGGTTGAGCTAACACATACACAGAAATAGCAAGCAGATCCCAGTTTCAATTAAAGGTGGATGATGAGGTTGAGCTGACACATACACAAAAATAACAAGACATGATAAATAAGTATCTGCCTGTATTTGTCCGCATTGAGGACACCACTGATCCTGACCAAATCTCCAACTCCATTTGCTGAAGTGCAGCCACAAACTTGCAAGGAACCTCCACCATGCTTTACTGTTGCCTGCATACACTCATTATTGTACCGCTCTCCAGCCCTTTGGTGAACAAACTGCCTTTTGCTACGGTCAAATGTTTCAAATTTTGACTCATCTGTTCAGAGAACCTGCTGCCAATTGTGTGCACCCTAGCTCCTATGTTTTCCTGCATAGCATATAGAAACAAGGCTAAGCAACTCAGCTATGCATGAAAACACAGGAAATAATAGAAAATTAGCCGGTTTAGCAGAGACAGGCTGAAATTCAATAAGTGTGCAGCTGTCCCTGCTCAAAAAAAATTGATCTCTTGATCAACTTCTGTTGAAGGGACATGCTGGATACCATTTGTCCATCAGGGGCTGCAGCCACTGATCAGTGTATTCTAAAAGTGCCCATGGGGTGAAATCTTTCATCCATCTCATTTGTGTGGATGGAGGAATCCCTTTTTTTATTTAGGCCATTAGGCTATCTATGGCCAGCTAGAGATTTGATGAGAGATTTGATAATATCACTATTATGTTGCTCATTGTCCTCTTTGCTGGAGGATCTGACATGAGAAAGCAAAACCCTTCTTCCACCCTTTAAATGAGTACCTCTAGATGTACTATTATTATATACTGTATATTACTTAATACTAGGGATGAGCCGAACACCCCCCCCCCGGTTCGGTTCGCACCAGAACCCGCGAACGGACCGAAAATTTGCACGAACGTTAGAACCCCATTGAAGTCTATGGGACTCGAACGTTCAAAATCAAAAGTGCTTATTTTAAAGGCTAATTTGCATGGTATTGTCCTAAAAAGGGTTTGGGGACCCGGGTCCTGCCCCAGGGGACATGTATCAATGCAAAAAAAGTTTTAAAAACGGCCGTTTTTTCGGGAGCAGTGATTTTAATGATGCTTAAAGTGAAAAAAAAAAAAGTGAAATATTCCTTTAAATATCATACCTGGGGGGTGTCTATAGTATGCCTGTAAAGTGGCGCGTGTTTCCCGTGCTTAGAACAGTCCCTGCACAAAATGACATTTTTAAAGGAATAAAAGTCATTTAAAACTGCTTACGGCTTTAATGTAATGTCCGGTCCCGGTAATATGGATGAAAATCAGTGAGACAAATGGCATGGGTACCCCCCCCCCTCCCCTCCAGTCCATTACCAGGCCCTTTGGGTCTTGTATGGATATTAAGGGGAACCCCGCACCCAAATTAAAATAAGGAAAGGCGTGGGGCCCCAGGCCCTCTGAACAGCAGTATACAGGTGGTGCAAACAAGACAGGGACTGTAGGTTTGTTGTTAAGTAGAATCTGTTTGTAATTTTGAACTGGTACATTTTTAAAGTGTGGCTCCAGGGTTATCACCCCGTGACATTTGTTTTGCTGTCTGTGCACCTCTTCAGAAGATTTTACCTCACTTTCCGTCCCAATGACAAATGTTTTTTGACAATTTGGGGTTTTTAGTGAAACAAGGATTGGTGATAAAGCATCAGTGGAAAGGAGACACGTTTTTCCCATATTAACACTTACAGGAGCGAATTTCCCTTCCTAGGGGTAGATTTCATCTCACTTCCTGTTGTCTATTTCTGTTTGCAAGTAGGAGTCATTTGTAAGTTGGATGTTTGAAAGTAGGGGCCTGCCCTATATATTCTGCAGAAATTGGGACCTTAGGTGTTGGTGTTGCCACAACACTGTAAGCCCTCACAGTTACTCTTGGTGGGCACAGGAACGGGCTCTGCTGTGAAATATTAGATCAAGAATTGTAATTACATGCCCCTGTTAAACAGGGTCAGAAAAATTGGGCCTTTGGTGGTGGTGGTGCTAGTGCCACAACACTGTAAGTCCTCACAGTTGCTCTTGGTGGGTGCAGAAACGGGCTCTGCTGTGAAATATTAGATCAAGAATTGTAATTACATGCACCTGTTGAACAGGGGCATAAAAATTGGGCCTTTGGTGGTGGTGGTGGTGGTGTTGCCACAACACTGTAAGTCCTCACAGTTACTCTTGGTGGGAGCTGGAACGGGCACTGCTGTGAAATATTAGATCAAGAATTGTAATTACATGCACCTGTTGAACAGGGGCATAAAAATTGGGCCTTTGGTGGTGGTGGTGGTGGTGGTGGTGTAGCCACAACACTGTAAGTCCTCACAGTTACTCTTGGTGGGAGCTGGAATGGGCCCTGCTGTGAAATATTAGATCAAGAATTGTAATTACATGCACCTGCTGAACAGGGGCAGAAAAATTGGGCCTTTGGTGGTGGTGGTGCTGGTGCCACAACACTGTAAGTCCTCACAGTTACTCTTGGTGGGCGCAGAAACGGGCCCTGCTGTGAGATATTAGATCAAGAATTGCAATTACATGTCCCTGTTGAACAGGGGCAGAAAAATTGGGCCTTAGGCACTGGTGCCACAACACTGCAACCCCTCACAGATACTCTAGTTGGAGCGCAGGAATGAACCCTCCTGTAAAATATTGCATCAAACATTGTAATTACACTCCCCTGCTAAACAGGGGCTGAAAAATTGGGCCTTAGGCACTGGTGCTGGTGCCACAACACTGCAACCCCTCACAGATACTCTAGTTGGAGCACAGGAACGAGCCCTGCTGAAAAATATTGCATCAAAAATTGTAATTACATGCCCCTGTTAAACAGGGGCTGAAAAATTGGGCCTTAGGCAATGGTGCTGGTGCCACAACACTGCAACGCCTCACAGATACTCTAGTTGGAGCACAGGAACAAGCCCTGCTGCAAAGTATTGCATCAAAAATTGTAATTACATGCCCCTGTTAAACAGGGGCTGAAAAATTGGGCCTTAGGCACTGGTGCTGGTGCCACAACACTGCAACCCCTCACAAATACTCTAGTTGAGTGCAGCAAAGAACCCTCCTTGCAAAATATTGCATCAAAAATTTTAATTACACGCCCCTGTTAGACAGGGGCTGAAAAATTAGGCCTTAGGCACTGGTGCTGGTGCCACAACACTGCAACCCCTCACAGATACTCTAGTTGGAACGCAGGAACGAGTCCTGCTGCAAAGTATTGCATCAAAAATTGTAATTACACGCCCCTGTTAAACACCCAGAACCAAAAATATTCTTACAAGCTATCAGCATGATCATTGAGGAGGAAGAGGATAGTCACTCAGCATAACAGGATAGTCACTCAGCATCAGCATAGGCAGTCTTGAAGGGATCTGACATTTCAGAAAAAATTATTCGGTTACATCAGCACCATGGTGCTTGGTAGCTGGTGGTGATCCAAGACCGATTCATTTTTATGAAGGTCGGTCGATCGACCGAGTCGGTGGACAGGCGCACCCTGTGATCGGTTAAGAAACCTCCAGCAGCACTGAATGTGCGTTCCGAAAGAACGCTGGATGCAGGACAGGCCAGTAGCTCAATTGCATACTGTGCAAGCTCTGGCCAGTGATCCATCCTCAAGACCCAGAAAACCAGAGGATTTTCGGTGGGAAAGGTGTCCAAGTCAGATCTTGCCCCTAGGCATTCCTGCACCATGTAAAACAGACGCTGGCAATGGTTGCTGGAACCGATCATGCCTTGGGGCTGCAGACTAAAAAATTATTTGAACGTATCGGTCAGACGGCCACCTTCTCCACCACTCCTTCTTTGACTGACCGAAGCCTCAGCAACACGTTGTCCAAGAACAGGAGTTTGTAACCTCCGAGTCTCTGGGAACACGTTGCACAGACCTTTCTGCAAGGCCTCCCGAAGATATTTCATCCTCTGCTCTCTCTGCGACGGCAAGATAAGGTCCGCAACCTTACCCTTGTAACGTGGATCAAGGAGGGTTGCCAGCCAGTATTGATCCCTCTCCTTGATACTACAAATACGAGGATCTTTCCACAGGCTTTGTAGGATCAGGGAGGCCATGCAGCGTAGGTTTGCTGAGGCATTCGGTCCTCTGGGTCACTAAAGACGACATTATCCGCAGCCACCTCCTTCCAGCCACGTACAAGTCCATGGGTTTCTTGGGACTGTAAATGATCCCTTAAAGACTGCTGCTGATGCTGAGTGCCAGGCTCCACCTCCATGCTGACACAATCCTCCTCTTCCTCCTCCTCCTCGTCCTCTTCCTGTGTGATCGGCGGGCACGCAGGAACACTGTCTGGATAAAGGGGGCCTTGAGAGCTAAGGAAGTCCTCCTCTTCCTGCCTCTGTTCTGCCTCAAGTGCCCTATCCATTATTCCACGCAGCGTGTGCACCAACAGGTGGACAAGAGGGACAGTGTCAGTGATGCATGCACTGTCACTGCACACCATCCTCGTGGCCTCCTCAAATGGTGATAGGACAGTGCATGTATCCCTGATCATGGCCCACTGGCATGGGGAAAAAAAGCCAAGCTCCCCTGACCCTGTCCTGGTGCCATAGTCACACAGGTACTCATTGATGGCCCTCTGCTGCGTGTGCAGCCGCTGCAGCATGGCCAAGGTTGAGTTCCACCTGGTGGGCATGTCACAGATTAGGCGGTTCTTGGGCAGGTTAAATTCCTTTTGGAGGTCAGCCAGCCGAGCACTGGCATTATATGACCGGCGGAACACAGACTTTCCTGGCCTGCCTCAGGACATCCTGTAAGCCCAGGTACCTGCGCAAGAACTGCTGCACCACCAAGTTAAGGACATGAGCCAAACAGGGCACATGGGTCATTTATCCCTGTCGGAGGGCGGAGAGGAGGTTGGTGCCATTGTCGCAAACCACCATTCCTGCCTTAAGTTGGCGTGGCATTAACAACCTCTGAACCTGCCCCTGCAGAGCTGACAGAACCTCTGCCCCAGTGTGGCTCCTGTCCCCCAAGCACACCAGCTCAAGCACCGCATGGCATCTTTTGGCCTGCATAGTTGCATAGCCCCTTGAACGCCTACGGAGCACCGCTGGTTCCGAGGACAAAGCACAGGAAGAGGCCATGGAGGAAGAAGAAGAGGAGGGGGTAGAGGAGAGAGGTGTGTCAGAATCACCAGTAGTAGCATTTTGGAGGCGTGGTGGCGGAACAACCTCCAACACTACTGCACCTTGTCCTGCATCCTTCCCAGCTGCCAGCAGAGTCACCCAATGCGCCGTGAAACTTAGGTAACGTCCCTGTCCATGCCTGTTGGACCATGAGTCAGCGGTAATATGCACCTTACCGCTGACCGCCCTGTACAGCGAGGCATGGACATTGGCTTCCACATGCCAGTAGAGAGCCGGAATCGCCTTCCGTGAGAAAAAGTGGCGTTTGGGTACCTGCCACTGAGGAACCGCACATTCCACAAACTCAAGGAAGGGGGCAGAGTCTACCAGCTGAAAAGGTAGCAGTTGAAGTGCTAGCAATTTTGCCAAGCTAGCATTCAACCGCTGGGCATGTGGATAGCTGGGAACAAACTTCTTTCGGCAGTGCAGTAGCTGGGGCAGGGAAATTTGCCTGGTACAATCTGACGTCGGTGTACCGATAGCAGATTGCCCACAAGTACTTGGCTGTAACACACCTAATTCTACACCTTCATTCCTCTTAGTGCAGGTCTCAGAGAGGACTGAAGGTATAGTGGGGTTGGAGATCTCAGCTGATGAGGAGCAAGGAGAGGTCCTCTTTGTGCCCTGCACATGCGGAGCTTTGCGTTGTGATGCAGTCAGTGTGCTGCCCTTAAGCTGGCCCCTGGAGGGCATCCTGCCTCATTGGCGATGTGCCTCCTCCTCCTCCCCCTGTCTCCTATCAGGCACCCACATGGAGTCAGTGACCTCATCATCCCCTCCCTCCTCATCACTGGAGCAAACCTGGCAGTATGCTGCAGCAGGGGCAACATGACTGCCAGATTGCTGTCCATCTTGGGCACCCCCTCTGTCTGGCCTCACGTTACTGCCTATAGCTGAGTACCATCATCGGAGCCTTCAAAACGCTGGGCATCCTCCTGGAGCATGTACCCAACAATGTGGTCAAACAGTTCGGGGGACTTCTCAGGAGGACATGATGGGTCTAGGGAAGGAGTGACTGATTCCATTGAGCTGAGCGAAGAGGCCGGGTTGGCAGCTGCTTTGCCAGACAAAGTACCCTGAGCATGGGTGAGAGAGGATGAGGAGGATGAGGACGGCTTGGTCATCCACTTGACCAAGTCTTCCGCATGTTGCGGCTCAACACGGCCAGCTGCCGAAAAAAAGGCCAAGCGTGTCCCACGGCCACGTGCTGATGAGGATGCACTGTGTCCATGACCAGCACTGTTGCCTCTAGACACAGAGCCTGCTTGCCCTCTTTTATTGGCTTGTGACTGTCTGTCTCTCCTCGTTGGCCTTCCAGACATACTAATGGCCTGCAGTGAGATGTAGCTGCACTAAGCTGGAACATATATATATATATATATATATATATATACTGATAAAAATCAACTGCCTGCCTGTAGTATTATTAGTATGAGAATACCACCAATCTTCTACAGGTAGCTTTAGCTGAACACTGTGCAGAGGTCGCACTACACTAACTTGTAGCTTTAGCTGAACACTGTGCAGAGGAAGCACTACACTAACGTTTAACCTCTTGCCACCCGCCCACCGTCATATAACGGCGGAGCGGTGCGGCTCTTGTTCTGGGCTGCCGTCATATGACGGCGGCTGATTCACACAGGGCACGCGCAGCCCTGCTCTGCCGTTGTCGCCGTGTCCCCGGGACACAGCGCGTCACCGACAGGGGTGAACAGCCATTGGGCATGGCTGTTCACCATGTGATTGGCTGCGATTACGTCACGGCCGATCACAAAGGGATATTCCCCGCTTTAGACCGCGCTTGGGAGCGCGCAGCGCGGTCACGTCGGTGGCGGCGTGTTCCCAGGAACACTGCTCATCACCGACAAGGGTAAACAGCCAATGGCTGGTGGCTGTTTACCACATGATCCGCTGTGATCCATTCACAGCTGATCACTAAATGTAAACAAAGACCGGTTACTAGCTGTTACCGGCTCTTCTCTCCTCACATACCGTTTCCAGTGTGAGGAGAGAAGAGCCAGGAGTAGTGAGTGACCGATCTATGTTTGTAGTGTACTGCACCAACACCACAAATAAAAGAGAACCTGTCACATCGCCCCCCCCCCCAATTACAGCTGTCACCCAACAGTCACCACATCAGTGCCCATAAAAGTGCACCTGTCACCCATCAGTGCCCACAAAGTGCACCTGTCACCTATCAGTGCCCACAAAGTGCACCTGTCACCTATCAGTGCCCACAAAGTGCACCTATCACCCATCAGTGCCCACAAAGTGCACCTGTCAACCATCAGTGCCCACAAAGTGCACTCGTCACTGTCAGAGACTGCCGTCAGCAGTGCACCTGTCGCCCATCAGTGACCGTCATCAGTGACCGCCATCAGTGATCGTCATCAGTGACCCATCCGTGACCCTCATCTGTCACCTATCAGTCCCATAAAGTGCACCAGTCACCATCAGAGACTGCCATCAGTGACTGTCACCCGTTACCTGTCACCCACCAGTGACCGTCGCACATCACCTGCTACCCACAAGTGACCGTCACACATCACCTGTCACCCATCAGTTACCGTCACCTGTCACACATCACCTATCTCCCATCAGTGACCGCCACCTGTCGCCCATCAGTAACCTTAAATTGTCACCTGTCGCACAGCCCATCAGAAAAAATGTCCAAAAAATTTTATACAAGTGAGGAGGCGTTTCAGATCCTCTCCATGACTGATGAGAGCAGCAGGGAGTTCTCATCAGATTCAAATGCCAATTCCGATTCTGAATCGAATTTAGCATTTGAACCGATTGATAGTAGTGGATCGGCAAACGAATCAGAGGAAGAATGGATCCCTCCTAAAAGAGCACGGCGCTCTGGAAACCAGGCAGCCACCAGCAATATACCCCAAGATCAAATTCCCAGGCCCAGTACCAGCGCTGCTGCCAGCGATAGACCCCAAAATCAAAGGCCCAGTACCAGAGCTGCCTCCAGCGAAAGGCCACAAGAAATGCCCAGTACCAGCACTTCTGCAGCATCAAGCCCAAATGCCAGCACAGGAACTCCAACTACCAGCCACGTCCCCCAAGAGCCAGGGCCGCTACATATCTCCCAGATGGTCTTGCCAATCCAACATGGCTGCCTTCTGACTCAGGATCAGCAAGAATTCCCCCTTTCACCGCACAGCCAGGTGTGCAGGCCAATACCCAAAATTTTTCTGAAATAGATTGTTTTAATTTATTTTTGCCCAACACTTTGCTGCAACTCATCGTGGACCAGACCAATTTATATGCCCAGCAGCATATTGCCAACAACCCCCAATCTTCATACGCCCGTCTATTCGAGTGGAAGGATTTGACTCTGGAGGAGTTCAAAATGTTTATGGGCCTCACCATAAACATGGGGCTTATAAAAAAAAAATGAAGGACATGCCTATTGGTCCACCCACCCCATTCACCACATGCCCATTTACTCTTCTGTAATGTCCAGGTCCCGATACGAGATGATAATGCGCTTTCTTCATTTCAGTGACAACACCCAGTGCCCTCCCCGCAATCATTCAAATTATGATAAATTATATAAAATTCGCCCACTCATTAATTTCTTTTCCCAACGATTTGCAGAACTCTATGTCCCCGATAAGCATATATGTGTAGATGAGTCCCTGGTACCCTTTTCAGACCGGCTAGGAATAAAACAATACATTCCTAGCAAAAGGGCCAAATACGGAGTGAAATTTTATAAGCTTTGCGAGAGAGTCACGGGATATCTGTATGCGTTCCGCATATACGAAGGAAGAGATTCCCAGCTCCAGCCCTCTGAGTGCACGGCCTACATGGGCACAACTGGTAAAATTGTATGGGACCTAGCCTACCCACTGCTGAACATAGGTTACCACATATACCTGGATAACTTTTATACAAGCCTGCCCCTTTTCAAACACCTATACCTCGCACAAACCTTGGCCTGTGGAACCTCCAGAAAGAATAGAAAGGGCTTCCCACAAGCCATAGTAAATAAGAAATTGCGCAGGGGAGAAAGAGCAACTTTGAGATGCAACGAAGTGCTGGCCTTGAGGTGGAAGGATACCAGAAATATGTACATGATGTCCACCATCCATGACGACACTACAGTTGAAGTTCAGAGAAGACGAGGTCCCATTGTAAAGCCAAAATGTGTACAAGATTACAATCTGTACATGGGGGGGGGGGGGGGGTGGATTTCAATGACCAAATGCTTCAGCCCTATTTAGCAAAAAGGAGGTCCCGTTTTTGGTACAAGAAAGTAGCACTCTATTTAATTAATTTGACCATTTATAATGCCTACATAATTTACACCAAATTCACCGAAAGCCCTGCCCACTTCCTAAAATTCATTGAAGAAGTTGTCATGTCCCTCATCTACCATCAAAGACCCCCCATAAAACTTTTGCTCTGATGCTGTTAGCCGACTTCATGTACGCCACTTCCCGGACCACATTCCACCATCTGAAGCAGGCCGAAGACGCCAAAAAAGATGTCGAGTTTGCAGCAGTAAAGGATTTCGAAGAGATACCAGCTACCATTGTCCCCAGTGTCCCCTTGAACCCGGCCTTTGCATTGGTGAATGCTTCAGACTTTATCACACATCCCTAAAATATTAGCCCATATTCTTAACCATTTCCCCATTTTCATCATCTCTTCTGACCATTTCCCATGCTTCCTCAAATAACCATGCCACTGCCTTCTATTTGAACTGACCCTGGCCTGTTTTTTGACTATGCCTCTGCCAACCGTTTGGACTGCTAACATGTGAACTGACCATGGTCTGTTTTACCAACTATGCTTCTGCCCACCACTTGGACTGCTTGCACGTTATCTGACCCTGGCCTGTTTTATGGACTATGCTTTTGCCTACCGCTTGGACTGATCTGTTGCCCTGCTACTATAGGACACAGGGGTCTCACATGTGAGGAGCTCCAGAAATGTTTTTCCGGATGGAGAAAACAATTTTTTTTTGTTGTCTCCGGGTTTCGTAATTTCCGGATTAGGGTCTGGAGTCCGGAGGCTTCATAGAGATTTGGGTGGGTCGAAGCCTCTACCCCTGTGCCCCTGTGCACAGGTCTTACCTGATTGTGGCCCTCAGCCTGCTGCTGACTTACTGACGCCATCCCCCTGCCTGCAGCATAAACTGACTACACCTCTGCCTGCTACCTGGACTATGGAAAAAAACTAGCTGTAGCAAGAGGCAGTATGTTTACGAAGGGCTGGAGAGCGGTACAATAATGAGTGCAGGGAGGTAACGGTGTACCAGGACCAATATTATGGCTGTGCTGGCTGTCTCTGCCTGAACAATTTCTATGGACAAACGCTTTGGCTTTGCTGACGATATCCTTGTGCTGACTATAGACAATATTCCTGCCTGCTGCCTGGATAATTACTATTATTGCTAAGCACATCCCTGCCTGCTGCCTGCACCAATTCTCTCCTCTGGGGACACTACTAAAACCACAGGTAATACTTTTTTTTTTTTACCCTTTCCTCAATAGAATTTATTTTGGAGTGTAATTTTTGGTATGTAAATGCTATGTGTTAGAAATATAAGGGCCTTCAAAAATAATAGGTTGTCAGGAAATTAGATGTATAATTTATGCTTGTAGAACACCTAAAGGTGCTACTTCAATGGTGGGCCTCTGTATGTGGTCAGGCTGTGTAAAAGTCTCACACATGTGGTATCGCCAAAATGGGGTAATTTTGTGGGCATTTCCATTGTCCTGGGGCTCCAGGGCCTTGAAAACTGTAATAGGTGGTTGATAAATGAGATGTGTAATTTATGCTTATAGAACGCCTGAAGGTGCTACTTCCCTGGCGGGCCTCTGTATGTGGCCAGGCTGTGTAAAAGTCTCACACATGTGGCATAGCCATACTCAGGAGGAGTAGCAGAATGTATTTTGGGGTGTCATTTTTGCTATGTACATGCTATGTGTTGGAAATATCTTAAAAATGGACAACTTTGTGGAAAAAAAATGCGTTTTCATTTTTTTTCCACATTTTCCAAAAACTTCTGGAAAAAAATGAACAGTTCAAAAGACTCATTATGCCTCTTAGATTATACATTGGG
Organism: Aquarana catesbeiana; assembly: GCF_042186555.1. Classification (NCBI taxonomy): domain Eukaryota; kingdom Metazoa; phylum Chordata; class Amphibia; order Anura; family Ranidae; genus Aquarana; species Aquarana catesbeiana. The sequence goes on from NC_133325.1 coordinate 501,926,763, forward strand.
GTGTCTGCTTTCCATAATGGGGTCATTTTGTGGGTATTTGTACTTTCCTGGCTTGTTAGTGTCTCAAGAAATGAGATAGGTCTTCAGTACATCAGGTGTGATCAGGTGTGATCAATTTTCAGTGATTTGCACCATAGCTTATAGACTCTATAACTTTCACAAAAACGAAATAATATACACTAATTAGGGTTATTTTTACCACAGATATGTAGTCGCATAAATTTTGGCCAAAATTTATGAAGAAATATTACTAATTTGCAAAATTTTATGACAGAAACAAAGAAAAAGGCATTTTTTCACCAAATTTTTAGTCTTTTTTAAAAAAAATTAAAAACCCACTAGTGATTAAATACCACCAAAAGAAAGCTCTATTTGTGTGAAAAAAAGGATGCAAATTTCATTTGGGTACAGTGTTGCATGACTGAGTAATTGTCATTCAAATTGTGAGAGCGCTAAAAGCTGAAAATTGGTCTGGGCAGGAAGGGGGTGAAAGTGCCCTGTAGGCAAGTGGTTAAATAATGTAGCTGCCTGTGGTAGCTGGCTTTAGCTGAACACTGTGCCGAGGTCGCACTACACAAACGTGTAAATAATGTAGCTGCCTGCGGTAGTGATAGGATCAGAAAAACACCACCAATCTTCTACAGGTAGCTTTAGCTGAACACTGTGCAGAGGTTGCACTACAATAACTTGTAGCTTTAGCTGAGCACCGGGCAGAGGTCGCACTACACTAACTTGTAGCTTTAGCTGAGCACCGGGCAGAGGTCGCACTACACTAACTTGTAGCTTTAGCTGAACACTGTGCAGAGGTCGCACTACACTAACTTGTAGCTTTAGCTGAACACTGTGCAGAGGTAACACTACACTAACTTGTAGCTTTAGCTGAACACTGTGCCGAGGTCGCACTACGCTAACGTGTAAATAATGTAGCTGCCTGCGGTAGTGATAGGATCAGAAAAACACCGCCAATCTTCTACAGGTAGCTTTAGCTGAACACTGTGCAGAGGTCGCACTACACTAACTTGTAGCTTTAGCTGAGCACTGTGCAGAGGTCAAACTACACTAACTTGTAGCTTTAGCTGAACACTGTGCAGAGGTCGCACTACACTAACTTGTAGCTTTAGCTGAACACTGTGCAGAGGTCGCACTATACTAACTTGTAGCTTTAGCTGAACACTGTGCAGAGGTCGCACTACACTAACTTGTAGCTTTAGCTGAACACTGTGCAGAGGTAACACTACACTAACTTGTAGCTTTAGCTGAACACTGTGCCGAGGTCGCACTACACTAACGTGTAAATAATGTAGCTGCCTGCGGTAGTGATAGGATCAGAAAAACACCACCAATCTGCATGCAATCATCAGCCAGCAATGCACTGCGATACCGCAGTGAATTATGGGCCGTGACGCGTCACTCGAATTTGGCGAGAACGGCCCATATCATTCGCAATTCGGCGAACGACCAAACAGACGATGTTCGAGTCGAACACGGGTTCGACTCGAACACGAAGCTCATCCCTACTCAATACCAATGTTTTAAAAGACCTGGATATTTGTCATATATGTATTTGTACATGGAGGGGAGTTGAAGTGAGTCACATGATGACTCATAGGTGGAAGTACCAACTATAATTCTCTTCAATCTTAGCAGCAGAACAATGCAGAGAAAAAGAGTAAGGTGAGAATATGCTGACCGGGAGAGGGGAAGTTAAAGTGATTGTAAACGATCACCTTGTAAATCAACACATTCAGTTTGAAATAGAAATGAACAGAAAACATTTTTGTATAGAAAGAAAACAACATTATAAATACTTTTTTTCCCTTTTTTATAAGTGACCTCATACCCTCTGTTCTCAGCTGCATAAGAGCTGAGGGGAGCAGCAGCACACTGAGCTTGCCAGTGAATGGCAGTGCAGAGGGGGCGTGTCAGGACAAGTCTGATCATCGGAGGAGTGTACACTGAGTTCCCAGCATAGCTAGAGTACTGACCACGGTGTGCTCTCCTGCTTAGTGGGGTCAGTTTGTAATGGGAAAGCAGAGGAACTGGCAGGGACACCAGGGATTTCACACAAAGGAAACATACAAAAAGAACAGGATAATTTCTCATACATCTACTTGGTACAGCAGGCACATATCAGGATTATGCAGTGTTAGGGGTAATAAATGCTTTAAGTGACCTTGATCCCTGCTGCTTTGCCCTGCATGGGCAAATTGCAAGGTTTTTTTATGATGCACTTTCTACTTCTGTCAATAGATTGTGGGACTGTATAATTACATCTATAAGAAAATTGCCAGGTTATGTTTGTATTTGGTTATTTTATGTTTTTGCTATGTTATTATTTTAAAAAAATCTGTGTTATGCTTTTGCAATTGTGGCATTTATTTTCATTTGTATTCTATTTGGTATTCATTTTATTCCCACAACAGCCTGACAGTTATCTAAAAAAAATGTTTATTGCTATAAATGGTTGTGATTTATGTTAATCAATTTTGGTGCAAATTGTAAACATTATTTGTTTGCTTTTATTCTCCATGGTTTCTTTTGCTTGTTTTGTCACTTAGTTTTTTTTTGTATCATATGTATACTGCACTAAATAATCCAAGTTTGACCTTGTTCTGTATGTTTGTTATTTATAAAGAATGCTTTACTTTAGCATTGATATTTAGCTATGATTATGACTAGGATTGGTTGAGCTGCATCAGTGATGTTACTTTTCTATTTTGGTATCATTATACATGATGCTTTACTGCTTTGGTAGTTATTTGATGTGCAGTGCTGATAATTGATACGTGTAGGTGTAAGTACACTTTAGGTTGAGATCTTATCAGTTTACAATAGGATGTGTAACCAACACAAGTGCAGAATTGTGGTAAGATAAATGATGTAGCGTACACACGAGTGGACTTTTCGACCAGACTGGTCCGACGAACCGAGTCTGGCGGAGAACTTGATCATGTGTGGGCTTCATTGGACCTTCAGCTGACTTTTCCAGTCGAAAATCTGACGGACTTTAGATTTGAAACATGCTTCAAATCTTTCCGACGGACTCGAGTCCGGTCAAAAAATCTGCTCGTCTGTATGTTAGTCCGATGGACGAAAACCCACGCTAGGGCAACTATCGGCTACTGGCTATCAACTTCCTTATTTTAGTCCGGTCGTACGTCATCACGTACGAATCCGTCGGACTTTGGTGTGATCGTGTGCAGGCAAGTCCGTTCGTTCAAAAGTCCATCGAAAGTCTGTCAAATGTTCGTCGGAAAGTCAGTCGGACCAGTCCGGTCGAAAAGTCCGCCCGTGTGTACACGGCCTGAGTCATGAAGTAGCAATATAGATGTACTGTATTGTCTTGGATAGTCTGTGTCAGTTCTGTAATAGCCATAATGCTAAAATAAAGGCAAAACAAAAATACTATGTATTCAAGAGCCATTATTTGAATCTTGGCCAGCTTTGTGTATTCCTTTGAGATCTGTGCAAAACAGATTTACCCTTTATTTATCCACAACTATATATGCTACACAATGGAGACACTCAGACTAAATAGCCTAAACAGGGGGGCCTTGATGAGGCAACGGGGCTTCCACATATATTTGATTAAGAGGGAATTGGTTCATTGCCAGGGCAAACAAAGGGGCAAACAAACAAAGGGGCACAACATTCTATCTACACAAATATCGGACGTGGAAAAAAGAATCATGGACTTTATTGGTATTCAAATTCAAATGATTCTGGATCCAAACAATCAATAATATTCACAGAACCAAAACCCAGGTACATTCGACTCATCAATAATCATCGTTGCTGCAGACAGGAGGACCCGATACAGGCAGTGGTTAGTTCAGGGGTAGTGACACATTTATTATCAAAAGATGTTTACAAGACCTTGTAATGAAAGAGGGGGTGGAAAGGGGGGCGACATAATAGGGCTTAACAAAATGATCTCTTATAAACCATTTTTAGAATATTAGGTTTTTAATTCTTTGTTCAGAAATTAAAGAGGGTTAAACTTCCCTCTATGCGATGCATACTAGTACATTATACTTTTACTTTGCAGGTAAGAAAAAAGGGGGAAAAAATGAGTTTACTTCCTCTTTAAATTGATCTGATGAGTTCTTTTCAAGTAAACTGGTGTATTTTCTGGTTGTTGTCTTTTTGCTAGAATGCCATGCTTCTGTGTGAGGAGTGTGTGGATTGTTAATGGATTTTTAATGCGTTAATGCCTCACCTAGATGTACATTTACAATATATTTAGTTATGCTTTGAGATTTGTTTTCTGCTTAATTTTTTCTTCATTTATCTTTTTGTTTTTTTTATGGGTCACAGGGGGTGCATGGAGCTCCCTGGTACATGGGTGTATGGGAACTCTCGGGATTTGAGCATTTACTGTGCTTCCTTATGCTACCACCACTCCTTGGGCAAAATAGTGCATGTACAATTTTGTATCTATAAATCATACATGTTATAAAGGTTGGTATTGTGCAAAATTCCACTCTTTTGCTGTAATGAGAAGTGCTCCAAGTGAAAAAACCTCTACCGTCCTCCAAAGTGCAAACGCTCACCTCCAGTATTGACACTCACTACAAAGGTCAAAATAGCATATTTGTCATACACCAGGACCCGGAGGACACTTGGATTAAAAACAGGGAATTGTCATATTCTATCACTTCGTTAACCACCCCAACCCTTGCTCATACTTTCACCAACAAAGGGCTCTGAGACAACTTGTCCATGAGACTTTATCCTGCCAGCCTCTGGAAATAGAGCATCCTCAAGATCAGTGTTCCCCAAACTGCAGCCTGAGGGTCAGATGTGGCTCTTTGCTTTATTCAGCCCTTGGGGCACTATTCCGCTTACTGATACCAACAATGGGGCACTATTGTACCCACTGACACCATCAATGGGGCCCTATTCTACCCACTGACACCAATGATGGGGCACTATTCCTCCCACTGACACCAATGCTAGGGCACTGTTCCTGCACTGACAAGAAATGTTGGGGCACTGTTCCTCCCACTGACACCAACGATGGGGTACTGTTTCTTCCACTGACACCAATGATGGGGCACTGTTTCTTCCACTGACATCAATGATGGGGCACTGTTTCTTTCACTGACACCAACCAGGGTGCACTGTTCCTTCCACTGACACCAACGATGGGGCACTGTTCCTTCCACTGATACCAACATTGGGGCCTTATTCCCTTCACTGAAACCAACAATGGGGCACTAATCATCCTCCTAACACCAAAGATGGCATTGTTTTCTGCCACTGATGCCAGGACATTTTCTACTCCCAACAGTCTGCCCTCCTAAAGTCTGAAGGACAGTAAACTGGCTCTTTGTTTAGAAAGTTTTAAGACCCCTGATCTAGATGCTTCATCCTCTGCTCCCTTTGCAAGGACAGGAAGAGCTCTATAACTTTCCCCTTGTAACGCAAATCACAGAGGGTTGCCAACCAGTAATGGTCCCTCTCCTTAATGCCATAAATCCTAGGGTCCTTTTATTGGTCTGGTGCCTTGAGGATCTCATGCACCATCGGAGGTGGAGGAACCCGAGTTCTCATGGTTGATGTGGATTACCTCCTCCCAGCCATGTACTACTCTCAGGGTTTAGAAGTGATGAAACCCATTCATGGAAGACTGCCACATCATAAGCTTCAATATGAATGTCTGGATAGAGTGTGCCCTGAGATGCCAAGTCTTCCTCTTCCTTCTGCTGCCCTGTCTCGAATGCCCCGTCCATGATGTCAACTAAAACCAAGGAATTTCCAAGCTCAACTTACCAACCAGCCTGCGACCAACCGAATTAACCTGTTTAACAGTTTGCGTTAAAAACAGGGGTTTAGTTGCACACATTTGCAAATGCATGCATAAGCTGCAGGCCACGGCAAGGCACCCTGTATCCTGCAGACCCAAACTCTAATGCCGCGTACACACGGTCGGATTTTTCGTCTACAAAAGTCCGACAGCCCGTCCGACAGACTTTCGACTGACTTTTGGCGGACTTGCGGCAGACTTTCTAACAAACGGACTTACCTACATACGATCACACAAAAGTCCGACGGATTCGTACGTGATGACGTACACCAGACTAAAATAAGGAAGTTGATAGCCAGTAGCCAATAGCTGCCCTAGCGTTGGTTTTTGTCCGTCGGACTAGCATACAGACGAGCGGATTTCTGGGTCCGGCGTAGTTACGACGTAAAGATTTTAAGCATGTTTCAAATCTAAAGTCCGTCAGATTTGCGGCTGGAAAAGTCCGCTGAAAGTCCGGGGAAGCCCACACACGATCGGATTGTCAGCCGTATTTTGTCCGTCGGCGTCCGTCGGACTTTTGTAGACGAAAAGTCCAACTGTGTGTGCATAACTTTGAAGAGTCTCCACAGTGGGAGCACATGTATTCTAATGGATAGATGAAGGGCAGATGACTGGAGGGAGCCCAACCCTCCTTAAAGGCGCAGGAGCACACTGAACACCCAGCACATTGCACAATGCCAGCAAAGGTGTCAGTGCTTTGCCTGACCAATATGTCAATGTATTTGCAAATGTGTGCAACTAAACCCCTGTTTTTAACGCATACTGTTAGACAGGCTCCCTCCAGTCATCTGCCCTTCATCTATCCATTAGAATACATGTGCTCCCACTGTGGAGACTCTTCAAAGTTAGAATTAGGGTCTGCAGGATACAGGGTGCCTTGCCGTGGCCTGCAGCTTATGCATTTATTTGCAAATGTGTGCAACTAAACCCCTGTTTTTAACGCATACTGTTAGACAGGTTAATTTGGTTGGTCGCAGGCTGGTTGGTAAGTTGAGCTTGGAAATTCTTTGGTTTTATTTGACATGCGTTTGCCCTTCCAGTGCTCCTTGCTGTGAAGACTAGTTAAAGGTGGAGGCAGTGACCTTTTTTTGTTTGCCCCGTCCATGATGCCAGGTGTGTGCTCCAGCAGGAACACATGCATGCATTAACAAAGTTCACCATTCTTGTCACCTCCTCAAATGGTGACAATATAGTGCATGTGTCCTGTATTAGCAGCCACTGGCTTGGGGAAAAAAGGCCCAGCTCCCCTGAGCCTGTCCTAGTGCCATACTTGCACAGGGACAACGTACTTGTTAACGGCCTGTGCTGCATGTGCAGTCCATGCAGTGTGGCTAAAGTTGAGTTCCACCAGGTGGATGTGTCACAGATCAGACAGTTTGAGGGCTGATGGAATTCCTGCTGAATTTTGCCTAGTTGAATGCTGGCTGGGTAGGACCACCTGAAGTGGCTACAAACTCTTCTGGCTTGCCATAGAAGACCTTGTAACCCTGACTACCTATCCAGGAACTGTTACACAACTAGATTGAAGATGTGTTCCAAGCAAGGCATGTGTATCAACTTTCCTAGCCAGAAAGCAGACAGCAAGTTGGTGTTATTGTCACACATCACCATTCCTGGCACAAGTTGCCGTGGGGTTAACCACCTCTGGGCTTGCCCCTGCAAAACTGAAATAATCACTACTCCAATGTGGCTCCTGTTCCCTAGGCATACCAACTGCAGCGCTGCTTGGCATATTTTAGCCTGAGCTATAGAAAAGGCTCTGGAACACTTCAGGAGGAATGGTGGATCAGAGGAAGTCTCAGAAGAAGAGGGCATTGAGGAGGAGGAGGTGGAGGGGACAGCTTTGGCATCGTCACCAGCACCTATAAGGACACAGGGCAGCTGAACAAATCCCAGCGTTTTTCCCACTTCTGCATCCTTCCTGGTAGCCAGCAGAGTCCTCTAGTGGGCACATGATGGTGAAGAGAAGGGACAGTCTTACAGGCAAAAACATGGTGTCTAGGAACGTGCCACAGCGGTACAGCACAGGCTGCAAAATTCCCGCAAGGGGGCAGAATCCACTTTCAAGCAGGAAAAGCAAGAATTGTAAAGCCAGCAATTTTGCCAAACTGGCAATTAGGTGCTGGCCATGGAGCTGTATTTTTTTTTTTTTTGTGCTCTAGCAGCTGAGCCAGCAAAACTTGCCTGTTCAATGCTACAGTTGTTGGGGTGGGGTTGGCAAAATTTTGGCCAGCGATGGCTCTTGCAATGCATCATGGGGTGTTTGTCAGAGTAATTCCCGATGCACATCCAAAAGTTCAGGATTCGCCAAACCACGCCTAGCTTCAGTCCAAACTTAATTTCATGTTAAATACTCAGCTAAACCCTAGTTGAAATCTGCCCTGTTCACAGATCGGAGTGGCACCTGAATGTTTCAGTGGGCTTTATTTAAAAGGCGAGCAAAGGTGTTTACGTAACAAAGAGTACAGTAACAAACAGTAGCACCTGTGACCAAACACGTTATTGACTCCCCTCTGGCCAGAACAAAACAAGTCAAAATAGAGACACGAGACTGGCCCAGCAGCAACAACAGAAAATAAAAGCATCAACAGCAGTGAATCCTAATTAATTAATCCTATAAAGCCCTGCCTACCGCTGGCCAGTCTGACTAAAGTCTGTTGGCATTGGCCCCTTTCTCTCAACATTGCCTCAGTGTTCTCTTACTATCCACCGCACTGCCTTTCTATAACCAGCCACTACATGTTTATTTCCTCTTACCTATCACTGTGTCTGCACCCACCTTCTCTCACCACTCACCATGCCTGCAACCCCCCCTTGTCAAGCCACATACTGAGGTAGCAACCCATTCCTCCACCATGCACTACACCTTCACATTTCTTCTTTACCTATGTACACCCCCTTTTATTAGCATGCACTATGCCCCTCTTTTGTCATCACACACCGTGCCTGTACCCACCTTTTGCATCAGCAGTTCCCCTTCAACAAGTACCTACCATGTGTGCAACCCCCCTTCTCTCACTATCTACCGCACCTGTACTCTCCTATTCTTAGCACCCCCCACACTTTTAGCCCTCCTTCTCTCAGCAGCCAGAATGCCTGTACCCACACCCTCTCAGAACCCACTACACTTACACTCCTCTACTTTACGCACACTGCAGCTGCAGTTCTCCTTCTCTAGCTCTCACCAATGCATCTGTACAGCCCCTCCGCATCCATACTCTCACCCAATGCCTGCACTCTCATTCGTTTACTCCGATCATCATCCCTGACCCCTGATGATGTCACATGTGCTGTGTCACAACGTGTTTGGAGGAGCCCGGTGACGTCACTTCAGTATCACTTGAACGTTCCATAGTGGAACACACTGCACTTGCTGCACTTGTTTTACCCACTAAATGTGAGTGTAAAATTGTTGATTTTTAATAAAGTATAAAAACGATTTTACACTATGAAGAGTATTTTTAGCTATATATGATTACACCATGGGAGATATCTGGAGAGGAGAAATGGGAGTGATATCAGAGACCCTAGCACTTAAAAAGAAGCGTGTTAATAATTTTGTTTGATCTATATGAGAATATAGATAAAACGTAGAGGTGAGCGGCAACCCACACAGTAGTTTGAAACACATGGTGGATGTTATCCTCTTGGATAACTTGGTTGTCACATGGGATCACCTTTGAAGCAGAAGAAAAACCTATGACTTATGAACTTGTGTGCACTAAACTTATATATGATATATGGGATTGTATACATCACAGTGTGTGAAAGATTTTGAGACAATTGCATGGTAGGTGTTATCTTTTTTTTTGACCAGGTGCAGGTGGATATTATCCTCTTTATTTTGTACTAAGTGGGAGTTTTCTCTAACCCAACCTTGGCAACCATCATGTCAGAGCCATGTTGGCTTTTCCCTTTGGCATAGATATAGGTTTTGTGTTTCTATTACCGTGTTTTGGGGAGCTTTGGGGTTCTGGAGTCATTCTGTACCACTGCATTTTACAGCCTTTACCTATGTTGAAACACCTCTGGTTTGCACATCATTTCTGCCTATAAATTAAGTTTTTCTGTATATTTGTTGATAGCAAATCCTTATATTTAGATTTTATATAAAATTGTAACTGTGCACATCCATTGGCAATAGTGACTGTATAAATGTATCTACCCTCTATGTTTTAATATAGGTTTTATTAAGGTATAGGTATTGCTTTTTTACATGCAAATAAAAATTAATGTTTGATTAACGTTTTTTATTTTAGGCAATAAGTGCAATATGGAATAATTATGTGCAAAGTTCAGTAAACCATGGCAAACTAGTAAAGAAGAATTTAAAGGCTTGGAAATGTGTCATATTCTTGAAAATGTCATTTAAATAAAGAAAAAATGTATTACATCTTACCTGTTTGGTACCTTAATTCTCATGTATCTGTCAAGAGCTATGGCCAATAGAGATAAAATAGATGCATTTGTCATTATAATAATCACACAACAAATAAACAGGCAGGCATGAAAGCACATTTGTATTTCCAGGGTCAGGGTGATGGCCAGAGGCATAACCACAGCTCCAACTGCCAAGTCAGCTACGGCCAGAGACACAATGAAGTAGAAAGTTGTATCTTGCAGAGCTGGATTCTTTTTCACTGCCCAGATCACCAAAGCGTTCCCCATAATAGCAAATATTCCAATAACTGCTTCCGCTGCCATGTACACAATGAGGGGGCTATCTGCCACTGATGTTTGGTTAGTCATAATTGTATGACTCTATTATAGGTACCTCTTTGTAGAAAATCCATTTGGAGTAAGGGCAGTTATACTTATAGTGTGCTTAATCTTTTTTAACTCCCACTTCCTATTCAAATATGTGCTTAACAAAGGAAACCAATACTTCCTTTATACCGTGTAAACCGCTTTAAAACTTTTCTTCATGTTTTGTTTTGTTTTTTTTATATATTTTTTTTGACAATTATAAAGAAAAGAAGGAGCACCAAAACTTTCCATGTGAGAGATAGGCAACCTAAGTATCACATGCCAGGAAAGTCATGCAATATAATTTTTAGTGGCACCCAGAACGCATATAGGCTTGGACTGGCCAGCTTGACGACCATAGCATCCTGCTCCTTAAAAATACAGGGCTGTTGCAATAAACTGTAGTTGACAGCCCACTAAGGTGTAAATTGCAAAGCCTGGTCTGCCCCTCTGCAACATTGACCCATCCACTTTTTTGACTTTTCATTTCATTGAGGCCAGCCTGATGTCACTGGTGTTCAGGTGCAAGCTCTCCTCTTAATACCAGAATAGGCCAGCTTGGGGCTGTGAATGTTACATGAGGAGGCTCATCCACCTACCCTCTTCTTCCACTGAGTGGAACTGCCAGTTGCAGCAGGTATGAATGTAAAACCCTTGTGCTTGATGGTGCAGAAATTGGGGCTGATCTGTAGTCCAAAGGTACAGTAATTGGGGATGATCAGACATCTGGGGCTAATCAGAGGTTTAAGTTTTCAAGAATTGTGGCAAATTTATTTCTACAGGTACTTATATAGTGCTGTCAATTTACAGAGCACTTTTACATATACATTGCACATTCACATCAGTCCCTGGCCTCAAGGAGCTTATAATCTAAGGTTCCTAACTCACATTCATACATATACATACTAGGGCCAATTTACCTACCAGCAACTCTTTGGAGAGTGGGAAGAAACCTGAGTACCCAGGGGAAACCCACCCAGGCACAAGGAGAGCAAGCAAACTCCAGGCAGGTAGTGCCATGGTTGGGATTCGAAGCAATTACCCTAGTGCTGTCAAGATAGAAGTGCTAACCACTTAGCCACTGTCCTGCTGTGAGCTATACACATTGATCAATGACACAATGGCTGTTTATTGCATGTAAATTGAAATCTAATGTGAAAAAAAGCTTCTGTGTCCTGTGCCATGTCCTGCATATACAGTGGGGACGGAAAGTATTCAGACCCCCTTAAATTTCATTTTTTTCCTCATTAATGTACACACAGCACCCCATATTGACAGAAAAACACAGAATTGTTGACATTTTTGCATATTTATTAAAAAAGAAAAACTGAAATATCACATGGTCCTAAGTATTCAGACCCTTTGCTCAGTATTTAGTAGAAGCGCCCTTTTGATCTAATACAGCCATGAGTCTTTTTGGGAAAGATGCAACAAGTTTTTCACACCTGGATTTGGGGATCCTCTGCCATTCCTCCTTGCAGATCCTCTCCAGTTCTGTCAGGTTGGATGGTAAACGTTGGTGGACAGCCATTTTTAGGTCTCTCCAGAGATGCTCAATTGGGTTTAAGTCAGGGCTCTGGCTGGGCCATTCAAGAACAGTCACGGATTTGTTGTGAAGCCACTCCTTCCTTATTTTAGCTGTGTGCTTAGGGTCATTGTCTTGTTGGAAGGTAAACCTTCGGCCCAGTCTGAGGTCCTGAGCACTCTGGAGAAGGTTTTCCAGGATATCCCTGTACTTGGCCACATTTATCTTTCCCTCGATTGCAACCAGTCGTCCTGTCCCTGCAGCTTAAAAACACCCCCACAGCATGATGCTGCCACCACCATGCTTCACTGTTGGGACTGTATTGGACAGGTGATGAGCAGTGCCTGGTTTTCTCCACACATACCGCTTAGAATTAAGGCCAAAAAGTTCTATCTTGGTCTCATCAGACCAAAGAATCTTATTTCTCACCATCTTGAAGTCCTTCAGGTGTTTTTTTAGCAAACTCCATGCAGGCTTTCATGTGTCTTGCACTGAGGAGAGGCTTCCGTCAGGCCACTCTGCCATAAAGCCCCGACTGGTGGAGGGCTGCAGTGATGGTTGACTTTGGGTTCTTCTCTACCTCTCTCACCAAGGCTCTTCTCCCCCGATAGCTCCGTTTGGCCGGACGGCCAGCTCTAGGAAGGGTTCTGGTCGTCCCAAACGTCTTCCATTTAAGGATTATGGAAGCCACTGTGCTCTTAGGAACCTTAAGTGCAGCAGAAATTTTTTTGTAACCTTGGCCAGATCTGTGCCTTTCCACAATTCTGTCTCTGAGCTCTTCAGGCAGTTCCTTTGACCTCATGATTCTCATTTGCTCTGACATGCACTGTGAGCTGTAAGTTCTTATATAGACAGGTGTGTGGCTTTCCTAATCAAGTCCAATCAGTATAATCAAACACAGCTGGACTCAAATGAAGGTGTAGAACCATCTCAAGGATGATCAGAAGAAATGGACAGCACCTGAGTTAAATATATGAGTGTCACAGCAAAGGGTCTGAATACTTAGGACCATGTGATATTTCAGTTTTTCTTTATTAATAAATCAGCAAAATTGTCAACAATTCTGTGTTTTTCTGTCAATATGGGGTGCTGTGTGTACATTAATGAGGAAAAAAAATGAACTTAAATGATTTTAGCAAATGGCTGCAATATAATAAAGAGTGAAAAATGTAAGGGGGTCTTAATACTTTTCGTCCCCACTGTATAATTCTCTCAAGCTACTTGGAGAAAGCACATATACAGACAGCTAATTTACACATATCCATACTGGTTAGATACAAATATTGGTTACTTTTTTGATGATCTTATGTATGGATTCCATTTGGTCTTGCTCACGGTGTTTGAGATCACACCATCGTTTTCTGATTTGGTCCTTTGTTCGTTGCACTGAAAAATCACCCTGCAAAATGGTGATAACCTTCTCCAAAATGCTGTCCTTTCGGCTGTTGGGCCTTTAGTAATTGCACAGCTTGCAGTCGTAGTCGTGCTTCTCGAGGGTTCTCGAGGGTGCGCACCATCTCCACCATCTCATCCTTGCTCATGGGGGTTGCTTTGTGCCTCCTATGAGCTACACCACTGCGGGGCTGCCTGGAATCCACCGAATACGCCATGTTGTCCCTCCCGAATGTTCCGCCCTGTGTGTGGCATGGAGAAGAGAGATAGTCACGCCCCAGTGTCATGACGCACTGAGAGCGGAGCTTATATAAAGCCATAACGCACGGTCGATGGAACGGCCGTAGGAACGATCTTAAAGTGGAGGACGAATGATCAACATCACCAACACACGAGAGGAGCCAGAAAACAAAGGGACAATTGGAAATTTAGGCATAGGTGGTTAGTGGCGTATACTGCTTAGATTGAGGCCTAGATTGGGAGCAGTTTATGAGTTAAGCCAGACATTATGTTTTGTCTTGTGTTCTGTCTTGCAGGCATCATATCATTTATCATAGATAAGGAAATACGCTGCGCTTAGATATGAGACTATATATGCATTCACCTTATCAATATAAAAGTGCCTAGTACCTGTATTTCAAATCCCAAAACCAAACCATATACCCAAAAATTAGTGCTATTATATATCCCATCCAAAAGCACAATGTGCCAAATATTGAATGGTCCTGTATAATTAAATATATTGTGCTACTGAATATCACTCCAAATATATTGCGATTATGGTAAGCAATCTTAAACATACATGAAAAAATATAAATAAAAAGTTCATATACTGGTAGATAAATAAGAAACTATAAAACGTGCCTAAAATTTATATCAAAGTGTCATATATATATACAATCCAAAGTGCAATGTGCTAATAATAGTGATGAGTAGCGAAAAAAGCAAAAAATTATAGTAAGTAATCCTTAAGGTGATAATAGTCCTTTAAATGTGAAATAATCCTCCAAGACTGTGTCACACAGCGATGTGTAGTGGGAAAAAATCCAAAGGTGAACTACAGTGCTTATAAAAACCAAATCGTTGAACCACGGTGCCCAGATGTGCCTTGGTGACCCCCCAAAGTGGTTACGCTCACCTCAGAGCGTGTGACACAGGGTCTAGCTGTGTCCAAACACGCTTTGGAGCCACCCCTGGGCTCAGTATCAGGACACCAGAAGATCTCCCACCAGGTTCCTTAAGATTCCATGGGCATCAAACCATCAAACCAAAAAAGAGAGAAGGGACTGCATGGTGTAATATCGCCAAAACTTTTAACATTAATGTGTATAAAACAATCCCCACAATGGGGTACTCACATTGTGCAGGTGCTTACTGTGCACCAAACAGTAAAAAGCAGGGTGTAAAATGAGTGCTGCTATCCGACTTGCTGTGGGTTGTTAGAGGTTCCCAGCCCAGCGCCGTGCTGCTCGCTCCGTCCTGGCCCCTCCCCTACGCGTCTTCGACACAGGGAGTCACGTGTCTTCATCAGGGGGATATGATTGGACGGGCGCTCTGTAGTTTAAATACACTAACGGCGGCCATTTTCCCTGTGACCGCAGACTATTCAGTTTAGGGCTCCGCTCCTCTATGCACAGCATAGCACTTTGCCATTCTACTCTATGCTAATCAGGTTAATAGCAGGAGAAATCAATCACGCTGGCTAACAATAGCTATATCCAGGACAGAGTTACGGAGGGAACGAAAGCTACAACACCACAGTATTCCCATAGCAGACATTGGAGACATATAAACAAATAAACAGGCAATCCCACATATATCTACTATGGCGATCCCATCTTATACAAACCATATTACAAATAATGTCAGTGTTAATATATACATAACTATCATACAGTAAGTCATAGTGCATGCGGTTAAAAGGTTTAATACTACATAATGCCTGTAAATGGAGCACCCTCCCACCTATTGCTCATCCCATATTATAAAAACAACAACACATACAGGCATCCATATTAAAATACCTTCTTATGCATATAAATAAACCACTCACATAGATCCTATGTATTTGCAAAAGCGCACAGCTCACATAAAGGTCATTTATAGATAAAAAGACTGCTAACCAATATTAAGAACCCCTTTAAATTCTATAATTAAGCAACATAATGTGAGATCTTTATTTAAAATCTTTAAAAATTTAAAAAATTTAAAAAAATCTTTTCAGAATTAAATTTAAACCATTTTAAAATAACTTTGTTCCAAAAACACATTTCTTTATATAAAAAAACACATAAAATCGTGGACACCTAAAAAATTAGTCATATATATCTAATTATAATCCTCAGAGGGGAGGGTTTTTTTATTTTAGTTGGAATATCAAGAGAAGAACAGAGAGGGGTGAAAGCAATGACATCCCTTCTAGGAACCTCCAAAGTCCCTCTTAAAACGTCAGAAATACCGAACAAAAAAAATATCAGACATCAGAGTTCCTTCACTGTAGGATTACATATAGACTGCCTGGATTCCACAGACATATGTAAGAAATTAAACAATAATGTTCAGACAAGGTGGGGTGTGAAGCGTTGTATATCAGTCTCCCGGCTAATATAAGCAAGGATGGTGCATATAGAAAAATAAACATATGATGTACAACATGAGACTAGGAATTGCTCAAAAAGCATGCGAGATCGAACTCTTTGTTCAACCCACCTGGTGACAAAGAGCCGAGCTGATAAATCCACCAGGATTCGCGCTTACTAATGTCCCTAACATAGTTGGAGCCTCTCCAATTTCGTTTCGGAGCCTCCAAACCCCAAAATCTCATGCCCTGCGTACTTTGGTTGTGCTCATTCTTAAAATGCACATATAGGAAATGGCTGTCAGACCCTTTCCTTATATTCCTTACATGCTCCTCCATACGATCTTTCAGGGCTCTGATGGTGCGGCCAATATATATCAAATTGCACGGACATTGAATCGCATACACCACTCCAATGGTATCGCATGAGACAAAATCCTCTATAGTGTGCATTTGCTTTTTATGGGGGTTGTAAAATTCTCTAACCTTCTTAATATTGGATGGTACTCTTACACAGCTATAACACCTCCCACAACCGAAAAAACCTTTTAGACCCCAGAACATTCTAGGTTTCGGTGGGGGTGGTTCCACCACATTGTGCACCAGTCTATCACGTAAACTCGGTGCTCTTTTGTAAACGATCTTAGGTTTATCAGGTATTAAATCTCTCAAATGACAGTCCTGTTTAAGTACGTTGCAATATTTTTTAAAAATCTTCTCCACCTCCTTACTTTGCAAACAATAGTCCAAAACTATACATGTGCCATCATACTCATCATTAGCCACAGCAGCATTCTTATCTTTCAACAAATCTTCCCTCTTGAAACTCTTCACTAAGTTTTTTTCTCTCTTTAAAAATTCTTTCTGGTAACCTTTATCTAAAAACATTTTCTCCAATCTATCTGATTGTGATTCAAAATCGCCTTCCCGTGTACAATTTCTCCTCATTCTGGTAAATTGGCCCCTGGGGATATTACTGAGCCATGGTTTGTGATGGCAGCTGGTTGTAGGAATGTAGGAGTTCCGATCAGTCGTTTTAAAAAAGGACCTGGTGATAATACCACTAGTTGTAGCTAAAATTTCTAGATCCAGAAAGTGTATACGGTCCCTACTAACATCCCAAGTTAGGGAAATATTCCGATCGTTAATATTCATAGACTCCAATAATCCCATCAGCGATTCTAAATCCCCTTTCCACATAATCAGGAGGTCATCTATGAATCTCTTGTATAGCACTATGTCCTCGTACTGCTCAATCTGCACCGATTCCTCCTCCCACTTGGCCATATATAGGTTCGCCACACTAGGGGCGAATTTGGCGCCCATAGCGACACCCTTTGACTGTAAGTAAAATCTATTATTGTACCAGAAAAAATTATGGTGCAAACAAAAATCCAAACATTTCAAAATAAATCCACATAGGCCCCTATCCATTCCTTCTTCTTTATCTAGGGCCCATTCCACTGCCTCTAGAGCTCCATCATGGTTAATATTTGTATATAATGACGATACGTCACCTGTGGCCATGATGATGTTATTATCCCTAACCTGTTCCCCTAATAATTGGAGAGCATGCTTAGTGTCCTTAAGAAAGGCTCGTGTTTTTCTTACCAGAGGCTGCAGATGGAGGTCAATGTATTCTCCCAATCTGGAGGTTAGGGACTCAATCCCACTCACTATGGGTCTTCCAGGTGGATTCAGACTGTCCTTGTGAATCTTCGGCAGATAATATATTACTGGAATCCTGCTGACTGTGGGAATTAGATATTTGGCTTCTTGTTCATTTAGAAATTCATTTTCGACACCATACTTTATAATCAGACTCAGTTCATTCCTAAAACTTCTGGAAGGATCCGCATTTAGTACCTGATATGTGCTCCCATCACTGAGGATCCTCTCCATCTCATCCTTATATTGCTGTAGTGAAAGCACCACAATGCCCCCTCCTTTGTCCGCCGGTCTTATAACTATATCTGTTCTCTTCTCCAGTGAGTTCAATCCCTTTTTAAAATCCCTATGTTCATGTACTTTCTTTATAGGTAATGCTTCAAGCTCTGTATTGACTAATTTTTTTAAAAAGGTCCACATACTTGTTATTGGCCACATATGGATTAAAAGTTGAGTTATTTCTTAAACTTGTAAATTTATCGTTAACAGCACTTTTCTCAACTGGGTTTAAGGCATAGTATTTTTTTATGTTCAATTTCCTTATGAACTTTTGTACCCCTACATAGGTTTCAAATTTGTTAAGACCCTTTTTGGGTGCAAATTTTATGCCCTTATCAAGTACCAAGGTTTCTTCCCTTGATAACTCTTTACCACTTAAATTATAGATCCCTTCACCTAATCTTCCCGCCTTCTTTTTTTGCTGTAACCTTCGTCCGGCCCTTCTTCCTCTCTTCCTTGGTATCTTGTTTCGCGGATGTGTCCATCCTGGTTCCTCCCGAAAAAAGGCTCATATGCATATCGACCTTCATTGTCTGTGAGCGGTTGATAGCTATTGTATACAGGTACCCCATATTGGTCCTGTATAGACCTATTGTACCTCACTCTTTGGGGTTTGGGTGAGTAGTATACTCCACCCCCCTGAAAATCACCCCTATATTGAGGAGGCTGTCCATAACCCCGGTTTTGAGGTAGTGGGGGAGCTGAAGGGTCCCCATATGGCGGACGCCGATCGTCCCTCCTTGGTGTCCTTTGCTGGTATCCATAATTCCCATTATGCTGTGGTCCATACGGGCGCTGCTCCCTTAATTGTACACCTCTTCTATTTGGTGTGTAGTTAGGGTTATAACCTCTTCCGTATTGGTTACCTCCCTGATGGGCCCTAAAATTATTGGCCCTATTGTGCGGTGCCCCATAACCCCAGTTCCCTTGATTGGCCGAAGGACCCTGATGCAGATTATTAGATCTGTTCTCATTCGGTCCTCGATAATCATTCCAATCTTTTTGCATTCTTCCGGGGGGTTGCCGGTAGGGCGTGTGCGGTTGTTTATCATCATATTGATACGGGGGATACTCTCTATTCGATGGTCTTCTATCACGTTGCTGGTTATGTTGTGGGTGCGATGTCCCGGTACCTACGATCTGGTCCCTTGTGGACTCTCCTTGAGCGCTAGTGGTACTATTATTTTCCAGCGTTGTTTGCCACCTATAAACTCGTTTACTTTGATAATCGCCCAGATCTCTCAGGTACTTCTTTTTCTTCCCATTCTTATTTTCGAGATCTTTTTTCTGCATATTCTTCTGTAATTCTCCCATATGCTTATTGTATTCTGGCGTCTCTTTGTATGGAATAATCTTGTCCCTAATCTCCTTAATTTGGTTTTCTAGTAATCTTAATTTTCGCTGTTTCCTTTTCATCAAAAACTCCATCACCTCTCTTCCTTTACTTTCAAAGAAGGTATACCATTCTTCTACATCCTCATTCTCTAATAAACCATCATTAATTGGGACATCCCATCTTAATTTTCTAGGGATCAGCTTATCCTTTAGGTATTTCTCCATTGTGGATAGATCCCACCAGACATTGCTTTTCTTGTCCATGCAATGACCCAGCTTTCGGAATAGATGTGAAATGTCATCATCCTTATTGTTTTTATCAGAGAATAGATCCTCAAGATCCAATTCCCTGTTTTCCAAGAAGGCAAATGGATCCATAGGCTACTAGCAAGCGTATGAAATGAATACCCAAAATAAAAGAAAAGTCTTGCGAGCCACAATAACCTTATGCCTTACTACAGAAATAAACGATATGAAAAAAATCTATATATAAATATCCAGCTGCAAACGCAGGTCACGTATTCATAGCCGTGCATTAAGTATAGATAAGGAAATACGCTGCGCTTAGATATGAGACTATATATGCATTCACCTTATCAATATAAAAGTGCCTAGTACCTGTATTTCAAATCCCAAAACCAAACCATATACCCAAAAATTAGTGCTATTATATATCCCATCCAAAAGCACAATGTGCCAAATATTGAATGGTCCTGTATAATTAAATATATTGTGCTACTGAATATCACTCCAAATATATTGCGATTATGGTAAGCAATCTTAATCATACATGAAAAAATATAAATAAAAAGTTCATATACTGGTAGATAAATAAGAAACTATAAAACGTGCCTAAAATTTATATCAAAGTGTCATATATATATACAATCCAAAGTGCAATGTGCTAATAATAGTGATGAGTAGCGAAAAAAGCAAAAAATTATAGTAAGTAATCCTTAAGGTGATAATAGTCCTTTAAATGTGAAATAATCCTCCAAGACTGTGTCACACAGCGATGTGTAGTGGGAAAAAATCCAAAGGTGAACTACAGTGCTTATAAAAACCAAATCGTTGAACCACAGTGCCCAGATGTGCCTTGGTGACCCCCCAAAGTGGTTACGCTCACCTCAGAGCGTGTGACACAGGGTCTAGCTGTGTCCAAACACGCTTTGGAGCCACCCCTGGGCTCAGTATCAGGACACCAGATGATCTCCCACCAGGTTCCTTAAGATTCCATGGGCATCAAACCATCAAACCAAGAAAGAGAGAAGGGACTTTTCTTTTATTTTGGGTATTCATTTCATACCCTTGCTAGTAGCCTATGGATCCATTTGCCTTCTTGGAAAACAGGGAATTGGATCTTGAGGATCTATTCTCTGATAAAAACAATAAGGATGATGACATTTCACATCTATTCCGAAAGCTGGGTCATTGCATGGACAAGAAAAGCAATGTCTGGTGGGATCTATCCACAATGGAGAAATACCTAAAGGATAAGCTGATCCCTAGAAAATTAAGATGGGATGTCCCAATTAATGATGGTTTATTAGAGAATGAGGATGTAGAAGAATGGTATACCTTCTTTGAAAGTAAAGGAAGAGAGGTGATGGAGTTTTTGATGAAAAGGAAACAGCGAAAATTAAGATTACTAGAAAACCAAATTAAGGAGATTAGGGACAAGATTTTTCCATACAAAGAGACGCCAGAATACAATAAGCATATGGGAGAATTACAGAAGAATATGCAGAAAAAAGATCTCGAAAATAAGAATGGGAAGAAAAAGAAGTACCTGAGAGATCTGGGCGATTATCAAAGTAAACGAGTTTATAGGTGGCAAACAACATTGGAAAATAATAGTACCACTAGCGCTCAAGGAGAGTCCACAAGGGACCAGATCGTAGGTACCGGGACATCGCACCCACAACATAACCAGCAACGTGATAGAAGACCATCGAATAGAGAGTATCCCCCGTATCAATATGATGATAAACAACCGCACACGCCCTACTGGCAACCCCCCGGAAGAATGCAAAAAGATTGGAATGATTATCGAGGACTCTGAAAAGATTTTTTTTAATTTTTTAAATTTTTAAAGATTTTAAATAAAGATCTCACATTATGTTGCTTAATTATAGAATTTAAAGGGGTTCTTAATATTGGTTAGCAGTCTTTTTATCTATAAATGACCTTTATGTGAGCTGTGCGCTTTTGCAAATACATAGGATCTATGTGAGTGGTTTATTTATATGCATAAGAAGGTATTTTAATATGGATGCCTGTATGTGTTGTTTTTATAATATGGGATGAGCAATAGGTGGGAGGGTGCTCCATTTACAGGCATTATGTAGTATTAAACCTTTTAACCGCATGCACTATGACTTACTGTATGATAGTTATGTATATATTAACACTGACATTATTTGTAATATGGTTTGTATAAGATGGGATCGCCATAGTAGATATATGTGGGATTGCCTGTTTATTTGTTTATATGTCTCCGATGTCTGCTATGGGAATACTGTGGTGTTGTAGCTTTCGTTCCCTCCGTAACTCCGTCCTGGATATAGCTATTGTTAGCCAGCGTGATTGATTTCTCCTGCTATTAACCTGATTAGCATAGAGTAGAATGGCAAAGTGCTATGCTGTGCATAGAGGAGCGGAGCCCTAAACTGAATAGTCTGCGGTCACAGGGAAAATGGCCGCCGTTAGTGTATTTAAACTACAGAGCGCCCGTCCAATCATATCCCCCTGATGAAGACACGTGACTCCCTGTGTCGAAGACGCATAGGGGAGGGGCCAGGACGGAGCGAGCAGCACGGCGCTGGGCTGGGAACCTCTAACAACCCACAGCAAGTCGGATAGCAGCATTCATTTTACACCCTGCTTTTTACTGTTTGGTGCACAGTAAGCACCTGCACAATGTGAGTACCCCATTGTGGGGATTGTTTTATACACATTAATATTAAAAGTTTTGGCGATATTACACCATGCAGTCCCTTCTCTCTTTTCTGGTTTGATGGTTTGATGCCCATGGAATCCTAAGGAACCTGGTGGGAGATCTTCTGGTGTCCTGATACGGAGCCCAGGGGTGGCTCCAAAGCGTGTTTGGACACAGCTAGACCCTGTGTCACACGCTCTGAGGTGAGCGTAACCACTTTGGGGGGTCACCAAGGCACATCTGGGCACCGTGGTTCAACGATTTGGTTTTTATAAGCACTGTAGTTCACCTTTGGATTTTTTCCCACTACACATCGCTGTGTGACACAGTCTTGGAGGATTTTTTCACATTTAAAGGACTATTATCACCTTAAGGATTACTTACTATAATTTTTTGCTTTTTTCGCTACTCATCACTATTATTAGCACATTGCACTTTGGATTGTATATATATATGACACTTTGATATAAATTTTAGGCACGTTTTATAGTTTCTTATTTATCTACCAGTATATGAACTTTTTATTTATATTTTTTCATGTATGATTAAGATTGCTTACCATAATCGCAATATATTTGGAGTGATATTCAGTAGCACAATATATTTAATTATACAGGACCATTCAATATTTGGCACATTGTGCTTTTGGATGGGATATATAATAGCACTCATTTTTGGGTATATGGTTTGGTTTTGGGATTTGAAATACAGGTACTAGGCACTTTTATATTGATAAGGTGAATGCATATATAGTCTCATATCTAAGCGCAGCGTATTTCCTTATCTATACTTAATGCACGGCTATGAATACGTGACCTGCGTTTGCAGCTGGATATGTATATATAGATTTTTTTCATATCGTTTATTTCTGTAGTAAGGCATAAGGTTATTGTGGCTCGCAAGACTTCTTTTCTTTTATATCATTTATCATGACAGATACATTTACTGAGCATGATTTTTTGCGGTAATTTATTGACCTGTATCGGGAGCTGCCCTGTCTCTGGAAGGTCAAGAGTCGAGACTACTCAAATAAAATTTTGAGGAAGGCAGCGTTGGAGAAACTGCTTAAGTTGGTGAAGCCAGTGTACCCCCGGGCAGACATCAACTATGTCCAGACAAAAATATCAAACCTGAGGAGTACTTTTAAAAGGGAGCTCAACAAGGTGATGGACTCACAGAGATCTGGAGCATCAGCAGATGACATATATGTCCCCAGGATGTGGTATTACAACAGCCTGCGTTTTTTTCGACCAGACAGAACCCAGGCCATCGCTGTCTACACTCCCTTCGACATCTGCTGAGGCCACAGCTCCAGAGGTCCTGCTGCACAGGATGTGGAGGAGCCCAGCTTGATCCAGGTATAGCATTGTTGAACATATTTGTATCCAAAAATACAATGATGATAACTAGACGTTATTGTTAAAATATTTCTGCTTTAACAAAGTGGTTTCCACATCAATAGACAGTAATGACCAAAAATGATTTGTACACAAATAAAAAATGCTGGGGTCAGAATGATAGTCTTTTCTATTTGTCCACATTCAATTTGCAACAGTGAGGAGATCAAAATTGTGTGTGATTGATGATCGAACCCTAAAAAAGATTCTAATTATGTCCCATTTTCATACACAGAAAAGTGTCAGTCAGGAGGAGCCCGTGGCCAGCAGCCAGACAGAGTCCCAGATCCCTCCCCTACGCCCTCCTGCTAAAAGGGCCAGGAATCTGGACGAGGCCACAGTTGCTTTCTTCAGCCAGGCCACTACTGCCCTCAGGAAAGACCCAGATGAGGCTGAAGGATTTGCCGTGCTGACTGCCAATAAATTAAGGCAGATGGATGGTTAGCAAAGGAGCAGGTGTGAGGAACTCATCCTGCAGCTCATCAACAAGAGCTTGAGGGGCCAAAAATTTACTAACCTGCCATCCAACATTTGTTGGCGGAAAGTTGGACAACAATTGTCTGATGGAGCGTACTAATAGTCAGATTTTAGGCAAACAGTCTGTCATCACACAATTCCCGGACGAAAATCAGATCGTTTGTAAGAGGCTTTAGAATGCAAGACATTAAAATATGTTGTTTGTTGTTTTAGAATGAAGCCAAGATTCAGCAATAGCAATAAATCATAGTTCTCTTTGTGCACCAAAGCATCCAACACCCCTATTTTGCTACAAACAAGTGCAATAGGGGAATACAGGCAGATCTTTCATACGGCCCATTCACAATATCTACAGCTAATGTGGGGGCTTTCTCAAAGGGAAATAATAATTTGCTAAGCAGCTGCATATGCTGCCAATGTGCCCTGGTAATGTAGCCCAGGTCTTCAGGTGTCCCACTGCTACTGTAGACCTCAGTACTGGGGAGTTTCTGCCTTTACTGCTTTTTCTGGGACAGAAATGCAGTGGTGGAAGGGGACCTGAAGAAGTGGATGCAAACTCTGTGTGCCTAGATTAGCAGCTCACACAACCCAAGGCAGGTTTTGATGCACCTCTCCACCACCAGGTTAGGCACATGAGCAAAAACAAGGCAAATATTAGCCCCATTGCAGCATCTCCCACTGCACCCTCGCAAGCACTAAGGAAAGTGGGTAAGATTTATAAAACAGATATATACCCTTGTTTGTTCCTGCTGGTCCAGATGGTAAGCTGGTAAGCAACCTTCCACTGACAGCATGTTCTGGTGACAGGGACAACTTTTACTGGGAAAAAAAATGGCAGTTGAGGATACACCACTTAGAAACATCAGTTGGTTGTAGAGGGCAATGTTTGCCAACTGATAAAAGAGCAGTTGCAGCACTGTAAGTTTTTCCAGGTGACTGATTACCTCTAAATATAAGGTGGCCAGGAGTGAGGGGATTTTTGTACTGTAGGTGGTCTGGCCTAGTGATCTTCGCTGATATATGACCTAGCATATGACTGTCCCACTGCACTATAACTGATACTGGGATATGGATCCCTGGGCTGCTCTGCCACAATATAAGTGGGCCCCTGACTGCTGAGTACAACGGAAAGTAGTAAAGAAATGCCCTATGGCACCCACTCCACCACTGCCCAAGTTTTAATTGGAACAATGGGCCTGGGGCCGTGTGTTGCTTTCACATATTCTGTAGGCCCACCTGCGTGAACAGAGGTTGCAGCTTCAGGTAATCCAGATGCCAAAATGTATTTAAAGTGGTTGAAAAGGCAGAAGGTTTTTTTTATCCTATAGCATTCTATGCATTAGGATAAAAACCTTCTGTATGCAGCAGCCCCCCCTAATACTTACCCGAGGTCCATCTAGATCAGGGGTCTCAAGCTAGCGGCCCTCCGGCTGTTGCGAAACTACAAGTCCCATCATTCCTCTGCCTGTGGGAGTCATGCTTGTAACTGTCAGCCTTGCAATGCCTCATGGGACTTGTAGTTTCACAACAGCTGGAGGGCTGCCAGTTTGAGACCCCTGATCTAGATCCAGCAATGTTGCACAAGAGACTCGGCTGTCTGGGACTCCCCTCCTCAGTGGGTGAGACAGCAGTGCAGCGCCATTGGTTCCCGCTGCTGTCAATCAGTCAGTGAGCCAATAAGGAGAGAAAGGGGGAGGGGCTGGGCCGCCACTCCATGTCTGAATGGACACACAGACCCACGGCTTGGCTCGGGTGACCCCATAACAAGCTGCTTGCTGTGGGGGGCACTCAACAGGAGGGAGTGGCCAGGAGCGCTGATGAGAGACCCGAGAAGAGGAGGCTCTGGGTTTCTCTATGCAAATCCACTGCACAGAGCAGGTAAGTATAAGATGTTTGTTATTTTTAACGAAAACAAAACAAGACTTTAGTATCACTTTAAGGGCTTTCTGTCTGTATTTATTTGTCACTGTTGCATTAAACACAAAGAACAAGAGTTTTCCCTTACAAGGGGTTTGTTTCAGCATGATCCACTACACAACATTCAGCTTCCTGGATAATTTTGAGGCCATATGGGTCTGCTTTGACCTGCAAGCTGTTCCAGCACAGCCTGCATGCAGTCACTCTCTCTCTCTAACACACATCACCATACTTATCCCAGAAAATTAAATTATGCTCCAAGTGGGGAAGAGTGTGGCCAGTGCTTATACCCCCTGCATACTTCTACCCAGATCTAATGCTACCACCATCCACAATGCTGCTCTAGACCCAGTGGGGCTGTTTGTCAGTATATAAACCCTGGTGCTTAGGCAGGGTTGCTAATAAATTTAGTTTGCCAGGTGGTCATTTTCCTTGCTAATTGATAGAAGATCAGTTGATTCCCCTCTAATTCTGAAATTGCTGCACCTTTTCTCTTCTATCACTAGGTGGTACTGTGGCTGGATGAGATTAGGAAGACAGGGGGCTTTCGCAAGGTCAGAGTATGAATGGATGGGGTGTCTCAGCCAATTGGCAGGGGTTTCTTTTGTCCCTTGGCCTGTTGGGAGAGCCTATTCATTTGGGTGGAGTCAGATGAACGGGGTTCTGTGCCGCCTGGACAGCTGTCTGTGTGGATGTGTGTTATGTCTCCCCGGGCTTCTAGGCCAGAAGCCTGAGGCCTATCCTGGAAACACCTGGCTGCTAGACTGCCTGAGGCCTATCCAGGAGCAGGAGAAGCAGCGTAGGGTTGGGACTGCAGGATTGGATTCCAACCAAGTTGAGAAGGTTCAGCAGGGAACCAGATAGGAGGTAGAAAGGAAGCTGTCACCACTAAGGGACCAACCATCTTACTGCCGGAGACTACAGTGAGTAAGCTTGAGCAAGTACAAGAGCAGTCTTCTCACTAACCGGGGACAGTGAGGAAGTGGGAAAGCTTCAGCAAGTGCCAAGCCAGGGACCCAGCAGGATAGCGGGGGTGACGCTTGAGGAGTATACAGCAGATAGCTGTGGAAGAGCTCAGGGGATGCCATGCGGTGCTTGAGCTGGTGTGCTTGGGGGACAGGAGCCACACTGGGGCAGAGGTTCTGTCAGCTCTGCAGGGGCAGGTTCAGAGGTGGTTGATGCCACGCCAACTTAAGGCAGGAATGGTGGTTTGCGACAACGGCACCAACCTCCTCTCCTCCCTCCGACAGGGACAACTGACCCATGTGCCCTGTTTGGCTCACGTCCTTAACTTGGTGGTGCAGCGGTTCTTGGGCAGGTACCCAGGCTTACAGGATGTCCTGAGGCAGGCCAGGAAAGTCTGTGTGCATTTCTGCCGGTCATATAATGCCAGTGCTCGGCTGGCAGACCTCCAAAACGAATTTAACCTGCCCAAGAACCGCCTAATCTGTGACATGCCCACCAGGTGGAACTCAACGGTGGCCATGCTGCAGCGGCTGCACATGCAGCAGAGGGCCATCAATGAGTACCTATGCGACTATGGCACCAGGACAGGGTCAGGGGAGCTTGGTTTTTTTTCCCCATGCCAGTGGACCATGATCAGGGATGCATGCAATGTCCTGTCACCATTTGAGGAGGCCACGAGGATGGTGAGCAGTGACAGTGCATGCATCACTGACACTGTCCACCTTGTCCATCTGTTGGAGCACACGCTGTGTGGAATAATGGACAGGGCACTTGAGGCAGAACAGAGGCAGGAAGAGGAAGACTTCCTTAGCTCTCAAGGCCCCCTTTATTCAGACAGTGTTCCTGCATGCCCGCCGATCACACAGGAAGAAGAGGAGGATTGTGTCAGTATGGAGGTGGAGCCTGGCTCTCAGCATCAGCAGCAGTCTTTAAGGGATCATTTACAGTCCCAAGAAACACATGGACTTGTACGTGGCT
The DNA here is from genome assembly GCF_042186555.1 of Aquarana catesbeiana. NCBI lineage: Eukaryota > Metazoa > Chordata > Amphibia > Anura > Ranidae > Aquarana > Aquarana catesbeiana. Next base: position 501,954,768 of record NC_133325.1, read on the forward strand.
GGGAGGAGGTGGCTACGGATCATGTCATCCTTAGTGACCTAGAGGACTCCAGACCGAATGCCTCAGCAAACCTACGCTGCATGACCTCCCTGATCCTGCAAAGCCTGCGGAAGGATCCTCGTATTCGTGGTATCAAGGAGAAGGACCAATACTGGCTGGCAACCCTCCTTGATCCACGTTACAAGGGTAAGGTTGCGGACCTTATCTTGCCCTCACAGAGGGACCAGAGGATGAAACATCTTCGGGAGGCCTTGCAGAAAGGTCTGTGCAACGCATTCCCAGAGACTGGGAGGTTACAAACTCCTGTTTCTGGACAACGTGTTGCTGAGGCTTCAGTCAGTCAAAGAAGGAGCGGTGGAGAAGGTGGTCGTCTGACCGATGCGTTCAGACAATTTTTTAGTCTGCAGCCCCAAGGTATGATCGGTTCCAGCAACCATCGCCAGCGTCTGTTTTACATGGTGCAGGAATACCTAGGGGCAAGATCTGACTTGGACACCTTTCCCACCGAAAATCCTCTGGGTTACTGGGTCTTGGGGATGGATCACTGGGCAGAGCTTGCACAGTATGAAATTGAGCTACTGGCCTGTCCTGCATCCAGCGTTCTTTCGGAATGCACATTCAGTGCTGCTGGAGGCTTTGTAACCGATCACAGGGTGTGTCTGTCCACCGACTCGGTCGATCGACTGACCTTCATAAAAATGAATCAGTCTTGGATCACCACCAGCTACCAAGCACCTGATGCTGATGTAACTGAATACATTTTTTTGAAATGTCAGATCCCTTCAAGGACTGCCTATGCTGATGCTGAGTGACTATCCTGTTATACTGAGTAATTATCCTCTTCCTCCTCAATGATCATGATGATAGCTTGTAAGAACATTTTTGGTTCTGGGCGCCGCCAGTCCCGCCACCAGTGCCTAAGGCCCAATTTTTCAGCCCCTGTTTAACAGGGGCATGTAATTACAATTTTTCATGCAATTCTTTGCAGCAGGGCTAGTTCCTGCGCCCCAACTAGAGTATCCGTGAGGGGTTGCAGTGTTGTGGCACCAGCACCAGTGCCTAAGGCCCAATTTTTCAGCCCCTGTTTAACAGGGGCGTGTAATTACAATTTTTGATGCAATTCTTTGCAGCAGGGCTAGTTCCTGCGCTCCAACTAGAGCATCTGTGAGGGATTCCAGTGTTGTGGCACCAGCACCAGTGCCTAAGGCCCAATTTTTCAGCCCCTGTTCAACAGGAACATGTAATTAGAATTCTTGATCTAATATTTCACAGCTCGGCCCGTTTCTGCGCCCACCAAGAGTATCTGTGAGGACTTACAGTGTTGTGGCACCAGCACCACCACCACCACCAAAGGCCCAATTTTTCTGCCCCTGTTCAACAGGGTCATGTAATTACAATTCTTGATCTAATATTTCACAGCAGGGCCCGTTTCTGCGCCCACCAAGAGTATCTGTGAGGACTTACAGTGTTGTGGCACCACCACCACCACCAAAGGCCCAATTTTTCTGCCCCTGTTCAACAGGGGCATGTAATTACTATTCTTGATTCAATATTTCACAGCAGGGCCTGTTTCTGCGCCCACCAAGAGTATCTGTGAGGACTTCTGCTGAGTATATAGGGCAGGCCCCTACTTTCAAACATCCAACTTACAAACGACTCCTACTTGCAAATGGAAGGAGACAACAGGAAGTGAGATGAAATCTACCCCTAGGAAGGGAAATTCTCTCCTGTAAGTGTTAATATGGGAAAAAACTTTTCTCCTTTCCACTGATGCTTTATCACCAATCCTTGTTTCACAAAAAAACCCAAATCTTCAAAAAACATTTGTCATTGGGACAAAATGTGAGGTGAAATCTTCTGAAGAGGAGCACAGACAGCAAAACAAATGTCACAGGGGTGATAACCCTTCCCTAGGTTTTCCAAAAAGCTTAAAATAGATTTTTTGGCTGGAGCTAAACACATTAAAAATGTACCAGTTCAAAATTACAAACAGATTCTACTTAACAACAAACCTACAGTCCCTGTCTTGTTTGCACCGCCTGTATACTGTTGTTCAGAGTATATAGGGCCTGGGGGCCCCACACCTTTCCTTTTTTAATTTGGGTGCAGGGTTCCCCTTAATATCCATACAAGACCCAAAGGGCCTGGTAATGGACTGGGGGGGTGGGGGGGGTACCCATGCCGTTTGTCTCAATGATTTTCATCCATATTGCCAGAACCCGACATTACATTAAAGCCGCAAGCAGTTTTAAATGGCTTTTTTCCTTTAAAAATCACATTTTGTGCAGGGACTGTTCTAAGCACGGGAAACACGCGCTAATTTACAGACATACTATAGACACCCACCAGGTACGATATTTAAAGGAATATTTCACTTTTTTTATTTTTACTTTAAGCATCATTAAAATCACTGCTCCCGAAAAAACGTCCATTTTTAAAACCTTTTTTTGCATTGATACATGTCCCCTGGGGCAGGACCTGGGTCCCCAAACCCTTTTTAGGACAATACCATGCAAATTAGCCTTTAAAATGAGCACTTTTGATTTTGAACGTTCGAGTCCCTCAGACGTCAATGGGGTTCTAACGTTCGTGCAAATTTTTGGTCCGTTTGCAGGTTCTGGTGCGAACCGAACCGGGGGGTGTTCGGCTCATCCCTACTGACCACATTCATTTGGTCGCTGTGAGTCCTTACGGACAATTTACAAGCTGAATGCCATGGTTTCCTTTAGAGGACATCTGATGAGGACATGCTGGCATTGGACCCTTTTTTTAGTACAAATCCACTACAACTAATTTCCGGTTGGTTTTATTTTATTTTATTTCTTTTCTCTCTTTTTTCCCCTGTTTCTGTATAATTCTATGGTTTAACTGTTTACTTCTCTGACAACATGTTGAACATGAGGTATGATACAATGCACACTCACATTATTGATGATTCTACTGGCTACGCAGTTATTGCAGATCATTCCATGACTTGCTGATTTCCTGTTCATTGCGGACTGTGTGCCTATTCCTTTGTACCCTGTAATGCCTTGTGTTTCACTCAATAAACTTTTATTTTGTTGATAAACAAAAAAAAAAAAAAAAAAAAAAGATACTTCCGTCTCCCTATATATCATTGTAGAGGCTTCTTGAACCCACTCACCTCTGCCATAAACTCTCCTTGCAAAGCAGCTTTAAAAGTCTCCAACTGAAGCAGAGCCGACCCGTAGCCCCATTTTCAGCCCAAAAGTGACTGATAGCCTGAGTACATTTGATCTTAATATATTTTTCCTGCAACTAGCTAGCTTCCATCCGCCAATGATGGATCCCAGTTTAGGCCCCAAATTTAAGTCTATCATAATGGGAGAGTGGCCAGAGAGCTGAAATCTGACCCCACCATCAGCCATAACATCGCAAAGGTGACAGCACAGCAAGCAGGTGCTAGTACAGTGTGTGTGCAAGATGGTGTGAACTTTAATGACAATGGGCTTGCTGAGGGTTGTAGTGCTACAGGCAGTTCGCCCAGACCCATAGACAATGTCCAACATAAAATAACATCTGATAATAACTGTCAGCTTCAGTCTGCAGAGAAGTCCATGGACAATACAGAGACTTTGCCTGGACCAGGCACAGCGGCTGTTCCTGTGAATGGTAGAGGAGATGCTGGGTGCAGTAGTGCTACAACTCTCCAGGAGTCTGCAATGGACAGGACTGAAGCTGAGTGTTCACAGCAGGGGGAGAGGGCGGGTCCTGCCTCTGCTAATCAGAAGACTGCTGTCCCAGCTGATTCAGACTCTCTGTCAGCAGGTTTGAATGTGTCTAAGGACAAGACTGCAAAAGCTGGTGGTGTAAGAAAAACTTATGCTGGTGTTGCTGCTACAGGCTCTGGGAAGGGGTAGCAAGCAGGGAAGTAATATGGAAATGTTTTATCTTCCTCCCTGTTTAAAAGGAGGAATGTTGTAAAGTTAAAATGGGAGGGCGGTGGAATCCCCCCACATAGGAGGGCAGTGGTGGATAAGATTTTGCAGATGGGGTTTAGGCCTGGGGATATCTTTGCCCTGATCAGTCCAGCAGGTTCCTATGAGTACGATTTGTCCTTTATCCGTCCGGAGTCTTTGGACATATTTTGGGAGAAATATGAGCACGTGTGTAGGGCACTGCTGGACTGGAAAGGGCTCATCCCCAAGCTTATATCACGCCAGCCACTCATTAAAATGGTGACAATTCTTGTCCTTAATAAATCCATACTGCAAGGGGATTTATCTGTGTGGTTGAGGAGGTATGGAGACGTCCTAAGCCCCCTAAAAAAGTTTTTGGATAATCGGGGAATATGAACGGGGGGTGGTCTGTGCAGCTAAAATTAAAGGTCGTTGATAATGTCGTCCAGCATCTGTCATCCTCAGCTTTCCTGGGGAGGGACAGGCTAAACATCTTTTATCTGGGCCAGCCAAAGCTCTGCAACAAGTGTGGGGATAAAGGGCATCTTGCATCCTCCTGTCCAGTGATAAAGTTCTCTCTGTGTCAGGGTATAGAACATTTGGCAAAGGACTGTAATATCATCAGGTGCAACCTGTGCAATGCGGTGGGACATCCTTATAGTCAGTGTCCTGAGGCAATGCACAACAAGCCTGAGCTAATGGGAGAGTTCTTCCACCTGGACATGGAAGATGCTCAGAGCTCAGCAGCTGGAGTGCCTGTGAGTCCATCTGAGTCTGTACCAATACCCAATGTGTCTGTGTCTCCCCAGTCTGTGGTGCCCCAGTCTGTGCCAATACCCAGTATGTCTGTCTTCCCAGTCTGTGCGTTTACCTAGTGTGCCCGTGTCTTCCCAGTCTGTAGGTAAGGTATCAGTTGCCGAGAATTTGTCCAATCCTTCTGTGTCTATGTCTTCTAAAATTGCAGAGGCAGCAAGAGGTGCTGAGGCGGGTGCATCAAGTGCAGTGCCAGTCCCCCTCCCCCGTCGCTGCAGGGTTTCTATTGAGGATCATGGGGTGCAGAGGAGTGAGGAAAATGGTGGAGAGGCTGGCCTGGTGGTAGATAAGGGAAGGGAGAGTGGGGGGGAGGGGGGTGAAGGGGAGGATAGGTGTGGGGAGGCTTTTGATTCTGGTTTGTCTAAGGATGATATGGAGTGGTTGGAGGATATGAGGAGGAGGGACAAAAGAAGGAAAAAAAGGGGTTCAGTTACCTTAAATCCTAAAGTTTTGCCTTTAGAAAATAAGTTGGGGTCCTGTCAGATGATGATGACGATGAATGGGACTCGTTCAGTTCAGCGTCCTCTATGGATGATGAGTGCCAGGGTGCAACAAAGCATGCTGGTTCTCCAGGGAGAGGGAGTAGTCAGGCTAATAAACGGCTTCCTCAACTACCTTAATGGCAGTTCCCACTCCGTTAAAAGTGGCAACCATTGATTTTGCCAGCTTAAGATCAGTAAGTACTCATCATATGGCCTTATTTTTGCTCAGCGAGTTTGATGCTGACATTTTGTTTTTGCAAGAGACCCATCTGAGTAGTCTGGCCGATATACATCTGGCAAAGAAGGAGTGAAGACGTGGTCCCCATTTTGGTCTCTTGCGGCCGAGCCTTACAGCGGGGTTGCGGTCCTTTTTTCTGGTATGGTAATGTGCCAGCGGGTAATTGAGGTAGATATAGGGAGTTGCATGGTCTTAGACGTCTCTGTGAAGGGGCAGGACTTGCGCCTGATTAACATCTATGGTCCCCAGAGGAAGTGGGACAGGAAATGCCAATTTACAAAGTTTAAGCCTTTTCTTTTTACGGCCCAGGAGGTTATCTTTGGAGGTGATTTCAACACCATTACTAGGTCTAAAGACAGGAGAGGTTTCAGAGATAAGCTGGGCTATGACACCCTTTTTCTCAATGTGATAGTTAGGGAAGCAGGTCTGGTAGATGCGCACATTAAGCACTGCCAGACAGCACAGGGTTCACTTTTCAGCGAGGTAATAGTCAGAGTAGGATAGATAGGTTTTTTTAAAGGGAGACTCTGCTTTTTCGGTACCTGTGTGTTGGGCAATGGAGTTTTCTGATCACTGTATTCTATCTGTGACTCTGAATGCCTCAGACATGCCACCTAGGGGGAGGGGTATCTGGAGATTGAATTCGGCCCTCCTGGAAGACGAGAGAGTAAGACAATCCTTTGAGGATTTTTTCAAGCACAGGTAACATTCCTGGACTTTTGCAGCAGCAAGTCAGAATGGTGGGAGCTTGTAAAACAGCGGATTGTTGGGCTTTTCAAGGCCATAGGAAGAAAGAAGCAGCAAGATAAGTATATCACCTACCAGCGTTTGCGGAGGAAACTTAACTGCCTTGTTTCGAATGGAGGGTGATCTCTGAGGTGAAGCTCCTCCTTAGGAGATATCAATATGACCGGCACGCCTATTTGGTGCAGGAGAGGGATTGCGGGAAATACCATTCGCCTGACCCTTACCAGAACTGTAAACAGAGTGTAGAAGTTAAGACGGTCAATGGCCTGAAGGACAGTATGGGCTCTCTGACAAAGTCTAGGTCAGGGATCCTGGAGGTTGTCAGGTCACACTATGCCGGTCTCCTGGGAGGAAGGAACCTTGATCGGACAAGTATGTTGGGTTTTTTGGACTCTACACCAGGACTGGAAAGTAATGTTCCTTTGATGAATTTGACAGATGAAATTACTGCAGATGAGGTAATCCAGGCTATTGATAAACTAGCCATCAAGAAAACGCCAGGGCCAAATGGTTTGACAGCCGAATTTTATAAATGTTTTAAGACGATCCTGGCTCCCTACCTTGTGGAGGTTTTTAATGGCTGTTTGTATGAGGGTCCTCTCCCTCCCTCCGTGAGGCAATCTGCAGTGATCCTTCGGTCAAAGGGTAAAGATCCTTCGATGATTGGGAATTGGCGCCCCATTAGCCTTCTTAATGTCGATAGAAAGATACTGGCAAAGATATTTTTCTGGCGATTATCACCAGTGGCAGGCAGTTTGTTATCCTGCCACCAGCACTGTTCGGTCCAAGGTAGAAGCACTTTCTTAGCGGTTTTAGCTGTCCAGGAGGCCTTGGAGCGTTGTAGGGCTGCTGGTTGGGGTACATTTTTGCTGACATTGGATCAGGCTAAGGCTTTTGATTGGGTTAATCATGAGTACTTGTGGCTCTTTCTTGACAAATATTTGAATTTGAAAAGAGAAAATTGTTGGGACTTTGTGTGAGACCATGACCATCCAGTACACATCCCTGATTATGTTGAATAAGAGAGGAAAATAGGGGACATAGGGGGCATTGGGACTTTATATGAAACACACCACTTGGGTAGGATGAGACATTAAATATAGTATACATGATGTTAAGTAGTGACAATGATGGGCATAATACAGTATTGATATGCATTTAATTAAATCAATAAGTATGATACAAGATGGGTAAAACATGATTAATACATCATATCATAATAAAAGTTGATAGCATAATGAACAATGTATCACATGATAAAATTGATATCGGCAGTACACCCAAAATGAGCACAAACATGATGAACATATTATAATGAATAAATGAATGACTCAACCCAATAAAACCCATGGTGTAGACATGGATACTGTGACATGGCACCAAATATGAAATCTCGACGCGTTTCGTGAAATAGTATCCACCCATCAGGAGCAGCTAACTGGGAATCCCTATAATGAATTGTAGATAGATAGTAAACGGTAGTTAGTTAACACAGGAAGAGAGGGAACAACAACTATGGTCTTAGCACTCTTACCTGTGGGTATATGGTATAATTGTAAAAACAGGTAAATAGTAGAAATAATCATGGTAAGATGCACCGGGGGATGAAAAATCAACCCCCCGGGAGCTGAGGTGGTGACAAAAGCGGCAGCAGGATAAGGCCATCCAGGGAACAAAAATGAAAAAAGGTGCATGGACGAAATCCCCCTTCCAACGCTGTGATAGTCAGTATGAACCACAGGAGTATACTGTAATAGATAAAAATATATATATAGTGAGCATGTGGGTATTATACAGGACTGTAGGGAGAGGGAATAGAGTGAGGGAAAATGGGTATGTGAAGGAGTGCATAGTGGACCACATCCTAGTGTAAGGGAGACTAGAAGTGGAGTACAAAAGATATAAAGAGTAGCAAACCTCCAGGAAAAACATACCACCACAAAACATGGATGCATGATGGAATAGAGGCCAGCCTGCCAGCCAGCGATGTCCCACCAACGTCATGCTGTGCCGTGCTCTGAGAGAGGAGGCGACCACACACAGGCGGCTAACCGCCTATATGTAGGCACCTGAACCTCCATCACGCAGATGGTCAATTAACATGCCAGCACACTGCGTCAATTTGACGTCAGCCATGAGGGCGTGTAGGGCGTGGCGTCGATGCGCAGCAAGTACACGCCGCCAGCCCCGCAATCGGAAGGATCGAGGGGGTGGGGGACAGACACGGTGCGTGTCGCAGCTCCCGGAAGTGAATGGGATCAACCTCCGAGTGCTGCTTTTCTTCCCCCGGTGCATCTTACCATGATTATTTCTACTATTTACCTGTTTTTACAATTATACCATATACCCACAGGTAAGAGTGTTAGGACCATGGTTGTTGTTCCCTCTCTTCCTATGTTAACTAACTACCATTTACTATCTATCTACAATTCATTACAGGCATTCCCAGTTAGCTGCTCCTGATGAGTGTATACTATTCCACGAAACGCGTCGAGATTTCATATTTGATGACATGTCACAGTATCCATGTCTACACCATGGGTTTTATTGGGTTGAGTCATTAATTTATTCATTATAATATATTCATCATGTTTGTGCTCATTTTGGATGTACTGCCGATATCAATTTTATCATGTGATACATTGTTTATTATGCTATCAACTTTTACTATGATATGATGTATTAATCATGTTTTACCTACCTTGTATCATACTTATTGATTTAATTAAATGTACATAAATACTGTATTATGCCCATCATTGTCACTACTTAACATCATGTATACTATATTTAATGTCTCATCCTACCCGAGTGGTGTGTTTCATATAAAGTCCCAATGCCCCCTATGTCCCCTATTTTCCTCTCTTATTCTTGACAAATATGGCCTGGAGGGGGGTTTCATTGATTGGCTCAAGATTTTGTACAAAGGGGCTGAAAGCTTTCCTCTGGTTAATGGTTGGGTCGGGCAGCCCTTTCTGGTCGGATCGGGTGTGCATCAGGAGTGTCCATTGAGTTCTCTGCTATATGTTCTTGCAATCGACCCCTTCATTAGAAGGCTAGAGAGTGGACCATTGTGTGGAGTACCTTTGGACAGCCTCCTTTGAAGGTTGTGGCCTATGCTGATGATGTTTCTGTTTTTGTTTCTGGGACTGGGGAGGCGCAGGAGATGGTCTCAGTGATAAAGCAATACAATCAGGTCCATAAATATTGGGACATCGACAAAATTCGAACCTTTTTTGGCTCTATACACCATCACAATGGATTTGAAATGAAACGAGCAAGATGTGCTTTAACTGCAGACTTTCAGCTTTAATTTGAGGGTATTTACATCCAAATCAGGTGAACTGTGTAGGAATTACAACAGTTTGTATATGTGCCTCCCACTTTTTAAGGGACCAAAAGTAATAGGACAGATTAACAATCATCCATCAAACTTTCACTTTTTAATACTTGGTTGCAAATCCTTTGCAGTCAATTACAGCTTGAAGTCTGGAACGCATAGACATCACCAGACGCTGGGTTTCATCCCCGGTGATGCTCTGCCAGGCCTCTACTGCAACTGTCTTCAGTTCCTGCTTGTTCTTGGGGCATTTTCCCTTCAGTTTTGTCTTCAGCAAGTGAAATGCATGCTCAGTCGGATAAAGGTCAGGTGATTGACTTGGCCATTGCATAACATTCCACTTCTTTCACTTAAAAAACTCTTTGGTTGCTTTCGCAGTATGCTTCGGGTCATTGTCCATCTGCACCGTGAAGCACTGTCCAATGAGTTTTGAAGCATTTTGCTGAATAGGAGCAGATAATATTGCCCGAAACACTTCAGAATTTATCCTGCTGCTTTTGTCAGCAGTCACATCATCAATAAATACAAGAGAACCAGTTCCATTGGGAGCCATACATGCCCACGCCATGACACTACTACCACCATGCTTCACTGATGAGGTGGTATGCTTTGGATCGTGAGAAGTTCCTTTCCTTCTCCATACTCTTCTCTTCCCATCACTCTGGTGCAAGTTGATCTTGGTCTCATCTGTCCATAGGATGTTGTTCAAGAACTGTGAAGGCTTTTTTAGATGTTGTTTGGCAAGCTCTAATCTGGCCTTCCTGTTTTTGAGGCTCACCAATGGTTTACATCTTGTGGTGAACCCTCTGTATTCACTCTGATGAAGTCTTCTCTTGATTGTTGACTTTGACACACATATACCTACCTCCTGGGGAGTGTTCTTGATCTGGCCAACTGTTGTGAAGGGTGTTTTCTTCAACAGGGAAAGAATTCTTCGGTCATCCACCACAGTTGTTATCCGTCGTCTTCCGGGTCTTTTGGTGTTGCTGAGCTCTTTCTTTTTAAGAATGTTCCAAACAGTTGATTTGGCCACACCTAATGTTTTTGCTATCTCTCTGATGGATTTGTTTTGTTTTTTCAGCCTAATGATGGCTTGCTTCACTGATAGTGACAGCTCTTTGGATCTTATATTGAGAGTTGACAGCAACAGATTCTAAATGCAAATAGCACACATGAAATGAACTCTGGACCTTTTATCTGCTCCTTGTAAATGGGATAATGAGGGAATAACACACACCTGGCCATGGAACAGCTGAGCAGCCAATTGTCCCATTACTTTTGGTCCCTTAAAAAGTGGGAGGCACATATACAAACTGTTGTAATTCCTACACCGTTCACCTGATTTGGATGTAAATACCCTCAAATTAAAGCTGAAAGTCTGCAGTTAAAGATCATCTTGTTTGTTTCATTTCAAATCCATTGTGGTGGTGTATAGAGCCAAAAAGATTAGAATCATGTTGATGTCCCAATATTTATGGACCTGACTGTATACAGAGGCATCAGGTTCAAAGGTCAACCAAGTGTGAAGCTTTCTGGATGGGCGTAGAAGGTGAGAGCTTTGTTCTCCCGGATGACTTCCCGGAGCTCCAGCAAAAAATTAGAGATCTAGGCATTGAATTTGGCCATGCAAATTGGGTGAACAGGCTGGAGAATGCCGATGCCAAGGTGGCAAGCTGGAAAGTTTGGCGGCTTTCCTTGAGGGGAAAGGTTGATCTGATCAAGACATACCTGATTCTGATTTTTCTGTATGTCAGTTTTGTTTGCGTTTTGCCAGTTTCTCTCTATACTAGGGTCTATAGTTGTTTCTTCCAGTTGTTATGGGGGAACAGAATAAACCTTGTCAAAAGGAATGTGACTTATCTTCCTAGGTGGGAGGGTGGTCTAGGGATGATCAACCCTGTAGTCTTTTTCTCTCTGATGTATGTGAAGTACAATCTTGGTAAAATGTTGGCAGAGAGACCGCCTGGGTGGGTTGGTATTTTCCAGTCCTGGTTTAGGCCCTTTCTGCGAGACTGGGAAAATGGTGGGCCAGTGAAAATCCTGAAAGTCAAGCATGATAAGCTCCCTGCTTATGTTACCCCATGTTTGAAAATGCTTCGGCAGTGGCAAGTAACAGTAGGAGAAGTCAGATCTCTTTCAAGGAAACTTCTTGAGAAGCGGATCATGAGCTCTGCTTTTTGCGAGCCACTGGCCTTGAGGGATTGCCTAAGCCTGGTTTTTGGGGGTGGGTTTGCTATTGAATAATTTGGAGAGAATCCCAATGAAGTTTAGGGATCAGGCTTGGCTTGCCTTTCATGGAAAATTATATGTGAAGGGCAACTTGAAGTTTCTTTACATGAGTGATTGGGGCTGCCCGAGAGTGGAGTGTGGTCGAGTGGTGGAGTCCATGGATCACTTTCTACTTCAGTGCCCTTTTAATATAGAGGTGTACAAGAGGGTGGGGAGGGCTCTGATTATATGCTTCCTCCCCCATATGAGTTATGCAGAGTGGGTGTATGGGGCATTCCAGACTCATCAGGATTATGATTTGGAAACACTTTTTTAAGTTAGTCTAGTAGTCCATTATTTCACATGGAGTGCAGGGTGTCAGGTGTCAGGACATTCTGGGTGAGGTTGGGAAGATCCAGGGTCTTGAGAAAGACAGGTGGCAGCAGGAGGCCTGGATAAGGGCGTGAAGGAATATCAGGACTGTTGATCTTGGGGTGTGCGGCTTTTCTTTGTATTCTTGTTTCACTCCCCTAGATTTTCAGATCAGATATATTTTTGATAAAAGGCTACATGCATGGTGACGGTGATGTTCCTTAGTCTGGCTCTCTCGTAGGGATTATGTTGTGCGTAATTTGGTTTGCACCATTTATTATGTTCTTGTTTTTTTTGTTTTGTATAGTCATATTCAATTAATTTGTAAATATGTTTTATTTATTTATTATGGTTTTATTGTATATAAGTTGTTGTTTGTAAGATTTTTCAATAAGCAAAATTAACCCCTCATTATGAGCACAGCGGGTGTACAGACCCGGAAACTCAGCACAGGGATGGTGGGACCCCTGATAATGCGCACAGCATGTGTACAGACTCAGGAACTCAGCACAGGAATGGTGGGAACCCCTTATAATGAGCACAGCAGCCAGCAGATGTACAGCCACGGGAACTCAGCACAGGCATGGTGGGAATCCCTCATTATGAGCACAGTGAGGCTGCATATGATGAAATAGGTATGGCGCTGCCAAATGCAAGTGTCTATCTCTCTTTTATAACTACCCAGATTTTCATTTGACTCATAGGTACTGATCATTGTGGAAATTTTGTTCAAAATGAGTGAAAATTCAGTTCTTCCCTTGAAACTATTTCTCTTCACAAGGCGTTCAGATGAAGAAAAAAAAGAGGATAAAGGAGCTTGGACCACATCAACCCAAATTGCAAATTCAGCAGAGGTCAAGTAATGATGATCGAGTTTACACTTGAAGCTTTTCCACCAGTTGGTTAGCTGGATGTGATCTGACTCATGCCTATTATTGTTTTCCCTGTTTGCTATTTCAGTCATGGCATCGACATGTTGTGGATATCAACAGGGGTTTGCGACCTAAAGCATCTCACTGAAAAGTGCAAGTGGCATGAAACTACCCAAAGCCATTCTTGATAACATTATGAGGCTCGAGTTTTTTGGGAAGCGTAGCATTGGTGAACAACTTGATTGGATACAGAATTGGCATTAGAAGACACAATGAAGAGGCCACAAAAAATCGACACATGTCTAGAATTTTTGTGGTGCATTCGAGCTGGCTTTGCATGGCCATGACGAGAGTGTGAGATCAGATAATCCTGGGATATTCCGTGGCTTGGTAGATTTTGTTGCTTCTCTTGATGGTGTTTTGAATGAGCACCTTGAGAATGCCACTGTTTTTTAAGGGAGAACTGTGCAGAACAAGCTGTTGGACTGTATGTTGTCTGTTGTTAAGGAGCACATTATCCAAGAAGCATGGAGCTGCGATTTTATCTCAATCCAGGCCGACGAGACCACTAATATTGCCACACAGTGCCAACTTGTGCTTGTACTGCGCTACCTTGATTCCAAAAGCAAAAGCAACGTACAGGAGAGGTTTTCATTTATAGTATCTGTTCAGTGACTACTTGGTGGAATTATATGTCTTTCTGCTTTACACTCACTTCCAGGAAGTGGGTGAATGTTGCCTTAGGACTTATCGTTTTAGACTGGTTGAGGGTGACCTTTACAATGTTTTTCCCAACCACTCAGTGTACAACTTTGGGGTTTGGGGTTCTGGTCAGCCCTCGTATCCCTCTAGTATTATATCAGCAGTATTTCACATTATTACTATGCAGTAGTTCATGCTACTCTTTGCATTTATCTCCGTTTTGTGGCCGAGCTCAGTGCGGTCTGTCTGTTACCATGACTACCGGCCCAGTCACTCACGTTGGCTGATACGTGATGTGAACGCTGGGGGCGGTCTTTGGAGCATGCACACGCCGTTGCTGAGCGACCGGCTGGGATGTTTACACTCCCATTTTAGCCTATGGGACGTGATGTGAGCGCTGGGGGCGGTCCTCGGAGCACGCACACGTTGTTGCTGGGTAACCGGCCTAGATGTTCACACTCCCATCTAGCTTAGGAGTGACATAGACGGTGAGGGAAGATCATTTGTTCCGATCCTGCCTCCCGCCTCCGTCTCCGGGGTAACGGCCTAACAAGGGGCGGGCTCGCCCCTAGGACGCATCAATGCCAGTAACCATTGGAGGATGCTGACCTCCTTTACTCGGAATTGATAACATATGAGCGATGGAAGGCATGACAGCTGTTTTACCATTTTTGAATCTGTAAGTTATTGGAGGTGTTGACTTATCTGTGCCCAATTAGATCCTTCGATATGTGGAAGCCCCTAGTCCCCACCACCAAAAAGGTATGCACTCTCATTTGAAGTTCTATTGGAGGATGGACGGAGCTTATCTTCCTGAATAATTGTTTGATGAACCAGTACCATATATAAGAGCTGACGTATGGGCCCCTAATCAGATTCTCTGAGGAAGTCCATACGGACGATACGCGTGCGAGGGGCTTAGTGACGTCAATACAGCCACCCATCTGGTTCTATTTGTAAATGCTACATACTCCTGCACTGGGAAACAGTGCTATCCTTGTGAGTAATATTCTTTTACATAATACATTTTATACTTTTCGTATGGAGAGCACTATGTCCTGTTATTTTGTTTTTAACATGATATGTACCTGCCGATGAGATTGACTTTTGGACACTGCAAGTGGACCTTCATCTGTCTAAAAACCCGGTGGAAGGGAAAGCTTGAGTGGCCTCTCTGTTAGCGCAGAGGGTCTACTCGATAAGGTGAGCAGCCTAGAGTCCTGGTGGTGGAACACAGTGGTGTTGATACACGAATGTTGAAGTTTATCTTATCACTGCACCCTTTTTTACCATCTGAGGATATTCTTTTCTACAAGTGGGCACTCATACATCTCCCCGGACATCTGGGACTTTGCCTCATATGTTTTATGTTTTATCTGTATTTGTTTTTGAGTTTATTGCTCTGCATTCGACTATAGCGGATTCCATCACTACAGCACTACAAGAGCGTCTTGCTGTCATCCTTCCACGGGATCAGAAGCATAAACTCATCTCCTAAGCATATGATAGAGCCAGCGTGATGAGGGGTGCCACTGCAGGGCTTCAAAAGAAGATTCAAGATATGTTCTCAAATGCCCATTACATAAACTGCTATGCACATCGGCTCAATCTGATAATGCAACAGGCCACTTCTCAAATGCGCAAAGTGAGACTTTTTTTGCTAACCTTGGAGGATTTGCCAGCTTTTTTGCAAGATCACCCAAGCGCACAGATGTTCTTGATAAAGTAGTTGCCCATAGACTATCGACATCAAGCAGTGTCAGATGGAACTTTCACAGCCGTGCTGTCAATACAGTGTTTGAGCACAGAGGACCTTATCTGTTGTTTTGAAACTATGCAAGACTCAGGTGACTTTGACCTTATTACCATGAGAGAGGCAGCAGGCTTTGCCGTGCTGCTGGAGGATCAGGATTTTAAATATTTTCTGACACTTTTCCACAACATCATGCCGTATGTGGACCTCCTATGCCAAACTCCAGAAGAAGGACATAGATTCAATCCACATTAAGGGAAGCATACAGCAGTTCTTGCAGGACATACAGAAGATCAGGTAGCAGCTATATTCATCCTTTTCCATGTGTTGTTGTTATTATTATTATTATTATTATTTTTATTGCTCATAGATTTTGCAGAGATTCTTTCCCATCCCTGGTTGACCAAAGCAGTGAAGGTGGTTCTCAACCGAGGAGGCGGTGCTCGCTGAATCCAGGAGAACATAAACGCATTGCAGCCGAGGTGAGTTTTTATTTGTTGCAATATTTGTCTTTTTGATAGCTTCCTCTTATAGATATGAATATTGGAAAGAAAACAAGTTTTTTTCTTACAATATTTATATAAAAATGATGTGATCTAAAAGGATTTGTTATTCCTTCTAGTGGATAACATTAGTATTACAGCCTTCATCTGTGTTAGCTGCCTGAGCATCAGAAATGCATGAAACTTGACATATTTACTAAGAATGTCTTGTCCATGTGTATGCAGTTCTGAGAAGTTATGGATTCAAAACCACTGAAACTGATCTCCCTTTATAACTTAAAACTGAACATTTTAAAATGACCAGTTTTAAGTTATGAAGGGAGATCAGTTTCAGTGTTTTTGAATCTGTAATTTCTCAGAACTCCATACAGATGGACAAGACATTTTTGATGGTCAGGGAGCTAACAGAGTTAACATTGACATTTTGTCATCACTACATCATTTTTGTTTTTATCTTTCACTCTATAGGTCTGTGATACCATACTCTTACACACCATGCAACGTTTCTCCTTCACAAACCACCTTGTTAGTGCCACCTTGCTTCAAGCAGACAGGTTTGAACAGTACGTAATGGAGTTTCTTGAGGATGCACTGAGTAAGACTTTGAAGGCCTATCCACTGCTCAATAAGAGTAG
Source organism: Aquarana catesbeiana (assembly GCF_042186555.1). NCBI lineage: Eukaryota > Metazoa > Chordata > Amphibia > Anura > Ranidae > Aquarana > Aquarana catesbeiana. Next base: position 501,971,353 of record NC_133325.1, read on the forward strand.
GTTGAAGACAGAGCTTAGTCTCATCTACCGCAAAGAAGAGTTCAGAAAGTGTAATGGTGCTGTGGACCTATTCCAGCTGTTTATGTAGAACAATCTTGAAAAAGTATTTAGAGAGACTGTCACTCTGCTAAAGATTCTCATCACCACACCCATGACAACAGCAGAAGCTGGGAGGTGCTTCTTAACCTTAAAAAGGATTAAGACTTTTCTGAGAAATAGCATGACCCAGGAGAGGCTGAATGCATTGGCCATGCTGTCCATGAAAAAGAGAGTGGTGACAGAGATGACTGATTTCAACCAGAAGGTCATTGAGAAATTTGCAAGCCAGAAAGAAAGGAGAGCAAAATTTATTTTCAAATAGTTCTACTGGCGCTAATGTGAATGTGGCATGCATTTGTATTCAGTCACCTTTACTCTGATTCAGAGTTTTTTTGTTGTTTTTTTGTTGTACAATAAAGTTTGTTTTCTGTTTTAAAAAACAAAAAAATCACTGATTTGTGGTACATTTATTGCAATCTTTAACAGTTGACTTAAATAGTAACATTTTCTATATTTTATCTAGCAGTAATGACACATAATCACCTGATAAATGCCTATTTAGAGTCCTTCATTACTAACAGTGTAATTTTTCAGTTGGTTTGCGAAGATCTATGAGGCTGTGCTATATACCATGTTCGGCGAGGCTGTGCTATAAACCATGATCTGTGAGGCTGAGCTATATACTCTGTCCTGTGATGCTGAACTATATACTCTGTCCTGTGATACTGGGGCTGTATACTTTGTCCTGTGATGCTGGGGCTGTATACTCTGTCCTGTGATCTGAGCGGTATACTCATGACATTATGGGTGGAAGCAAGTGGAATACAAGGGATGGAGTGGGTGGATTCTATAAGGGGTGTGGTTTATGAGAAGTGGGAGGGGTCAAAAATGAAGGGCAGGGTCTGGCGCCCCCCCATCCTAAAACTTCACCAGCCACCACTGCATAAACACAAGCACACTCACACACCACAGGTTGAACTGGATGGACTGGTGTCTTTACCAACTATGTAAGATTTGAAAGTCTGTAAAAAGAACACCCAAACCATACATTTTCAAAAGCCTAGCACCTGTAGAATAAAGATGTTGCTCCTGATTTTGCACATCATGCAATAGTTCAAATAGTGCAAATGTTCATCAAAAAATATTATCTATAAAATTACTCTAAAGCATTATTAGCACAGAAACACATCATAACTAACAAAATTTCTACTAAATATAAAACATAAAACTATATTGAGTTAATAACAAACAAATATTTGCAAATCTTAAATTGTGCCTTTCTACAAAATGACAAAACATTTAAAGTTTGCAGAAATGTAAATAAGCAACTTATGCTTGGAGGTCTGGTACACTCAAACATCTTGCAGCTGAAGGAATTCTCCATTGGAAAACGGTCAAAAAATTTGACCATAAACGCATCAGCCAGCAGGGGCCCCTGCATGGTCTCCCCTACGTCCTGGAGATTGCTGGTCCCAGGACGGTATAGGCAAAGGATAGTGGCCTGTATAACTGTATTAAAATCTACATGCTTGGGAGTAGTTTTTATCTTTTTTATACAAAATAAAACCGGAGTTAGACTTACCGGTAACTCTGTTTGCAGGAGTCTTCCAGGACAGCCCATGAGAGAAGCCCCTCCTCCCAAAAGGAACCCGAAACCCATAACCAATACACTTTAAAAGGCAGTCCCTCTGCTGAACTGGTCAGATTTAAACAAGAACTGAAGGACAAAACCTTAAAGCATATACAAACTTAACAACCATTAACATAAGGGCAGGAACCTGGGTGTCCTGGAAGACTCCTGGAAACAGAGTTACAGTTCTCAATAGAGACTAGCCCAAACTTTGGTGTAGATATAAAAAACACCATCCTATATACAATATAAACATAAGGATCTGCTACAAAAGCATATGACTAGTGACTTTTCCCCATCTGCATCCTTATATATGAAATGTGACAAAGCTCACGCCTTGAGACATACCTTATCCCTTCAGGGACCCATGTTAAAGTTCCATGAACATGTTATGTAGAACAGCTTTGTTATATGGAAGCAGTGCTGATACCCGAAACAGCGCTGATACTCCAAGTTACGGTGCACCCACTGCCACCTGAAAAGACTAAGCAGTAAGGGGGTTGCCTAAAATGACTACCATACTTTACAGATTATGGGATGCCAAAAATCCACTAGAACAAGCCTCCAAATGCACCCTGTGCTTGAGGAAAATGCTATTTAAAGGCACCAGCTAACCTTTCCCCTACTCCTGCGCCGAAAAAGAGGCTTGGAACCAAAACCTCCAGCGCCTGGAAATTATTTTTCCCCTACAAGGATTACTGCCGTGCATCATCCAGTCAAACAGGAACACAGGCAGGCCACAACCCAATGTAGCTACTACGCGAGCCCCTCTGCCCAAAAATGTCCAGACAGTGCACGCACCCAGACATTTGGACTGGGAATCCACGCTGCCTGCTGGTTCCTGTCAAGGGGGTATGCCACTTCTAGTCATGGTCTTCACCAAGCACAGAAGGAAAAAGGGAACCATGCTTCCACTTTCCTCACCGGAGTGGTCTTGGAGGGCCCTCTTGACGAAAATCCTACTAGCTGCTCCCAGTGGAGCCAAGTAGGTAAAGATGTGGGTGGAACAAAAAGAAAGATGGAGAACAGAGGCCTCCCTCACCCTAGTTCCAGGTGATGCATCTCCTCCATCTGGAGGAAACACAATAAACTGACCAGTTCAGCAGAGGGACTGCCTTTTAAAGTGTATTGGTGATGCGTTTTCTGTTCCTGTCAGGGGGAGGGCCTTCTCTCATGGGCTGTCCTGGAAGACGACTGGGGAAATTCACTTAGGATAATGCACTAGGCTGGTGCATCCTCTTTTCTTCTATCTGTCTGTGTGTATGCCAGCCTCTTCAACAGAAGGCGGCTGAATGGTATCCGATCAGTGCTGGCAGCCAATGACTGTGAGCGCTGACCAGTATGTTCTGGCGGTGGGAGGGGGGACAGTCTCCCCTGTCCCCCCTTTTAGAACACAATAGCTCCGTGGGGAGATCGCTTTGCTAACCTCGGATAGTTAGCATACTGAGCTCCTCGCGAGCCAGCGGGCTGAATGAAAAAAAACTGATAGTGTGTACTAGGCTTTAGTCTGGTTGAAAAAAGCCATGGCCATTCAGTTCAACCAATAGAAGGGAAAAAAAACAACATTTATACAAACCCATATACAAAATCCTATACCCACAGCTGATCTAGAGAAAGGCAAAAAAAAAACGCATGATCCAATTTGCTCCAGCAGGGGAAAAAAAATCCTTCCTGATCCCCCAAGAGGAAACCTGATATTTCCTGGATCAACTTTACCTAAAATATTAATATCCAGTTATATTATGTGTATCTAGGAAAGAATCCAGGCCTTTTTTAAAACTATCTACTGAGCTGGCCAGAACCAGCTCTTAAGGGAGTCTATTCCACATTTTCACTTCTGTGAAGAAGCCTTTCCGTATTTGGAGGTTAAATCACTTTTCATCCAGATATAAAGTATGCCCCCTTGTCCCCTGTTATGACCTTAAAGTGAATAACTCAACGCCAAGTTTACTATATGGACCATTTATATATTTATACGTGTTGATCATAACCCCCCTATTAATCTCCTCTTCTCAAGAGAGAATTCAGTTCAGATAATTGTTCCTCATAGCTGAACTCCCCACGCTTCTTACCAGTTTGGCTGCCCATCTCGGCGCTTTATAATGATAATGGGGTTAATACCAGCTTCTGATGCCAAGGGTGTACTTACCTTTTCCATAGCACACCATTACATCTTTTTTTTTTGTTTTCTTTAATACAGTAATAATTTTCCTTGCATTTTTATTTAAATATATCCCCTATACTGTATCAGCTGGAATGTTTTGAATGAAGATCTAATACTTGTCTGTTCAAATATGTTAAATAAAAGTTAACAATTTATCAGTGTGGGCACATTTCCAATACATTGGTGTAGAATGGGATTAAAAATCACGCAGGAGGTTGAGAAAATATTCATATTAAGGAAGACAGGGGTCTTTCTTGATTGTTGCCATGTACCGTGGAGTTTCTTTCATCAAAACGTAAGGTAGCATATGTGATTCCTTCATCTAATGCCTGGTGACAAAGTGATAAAGGTATACTGGATTAATTGCATATACAAGCTTAGCAAAAGCAATGATGCCTTGCAAAGCATGTTAATATAATACAGAATTAGACAAATCTTCCCAAAATCTCAGAATTATCTACAAAATTTAGGACCCAGTGTTACATTAGGAAAAAGGGTATGATATTACAGATACAGTATATTCCTAATTCATCCGAATTGATAAATGCTCAGAGTTTAGGAACTCAATAGGCTTGCAGACTTGAATTGACATCTAGCTGCCAATTCATTTATGACAGGTTTTGTGGAGTAGGCAGATAATTAACTGTTGTCTCAAAAACCTAGAATTTACACAGACCATGCGACTACAATTCACCAGGAAAAAAGGGGCCTTTACAAACTGACTCTACATTGTCTGGGAACCACCTCTCATTTTCTTCATATCATATGTTCATCTCAAATAAAATAAAAAATATTAGTTACAGAGAGATGAAAATTATCCCTAATGATAGAATGCACTGTGAGCTACATGTGAATTCAAAATGTTATGTCCTGGCCTTATAGAACACCCTAGGGACAGACAAAATGGTTGTATGGGGCCTGTAGATGGTGGTCATGTGATGTTTGGATTCATTGCAATTGGGATAATGGGCTGGGGTCACAAATCTTAACCCTGACCAGGCTACCAGAGTTGGCTGGTTCATAATCTATGACCACTTTAGGAGTTGGGACCTCTCCTCACAGCTGGTGAGGTAACATCTTCAAAGGTGATTCATCAAGGTTAGCAGCTGGTTAACTGTGACACTATATATACCGTATTTATCGGCATATAACACGCACTTTTTTCCCCTGAAAATCAGGGGAAAATCGTGGGTGCGTGTTATAGGCCTATCCCCGCCGATTTCTGTGTCATCGGAGCGATCGCGGCAATTGCCGCGGTCGCCGCCAACATACACAGCCGTGGGTAGATTTAAATATGGCGCCGAGACTGCAGGGAGCCGAGATACACATACCTGAGTGTTCTCGGCTTTTTTCGGCGCCGCTCACAGTCACGCCCAGTCCTGCCCTATGATGGACATAACACAGGTCCAGGGGCGGGACTGGGCGTGACGGCGGCGCCGAAAAAAGCCGAGAACACTCGGGTATGTGTATCTCGGCTCCCTGCAGTCTCGGCGCCATATTTAAATCTACACCGAGTGCACAAAGCTGCACTGACATGGCTGCACCTGTACATGGGGCAAACCTGCACTAACAAAGCTGCACTGGGGCAAGGCTGCACCTGCACTGGGGCAAAGCTGCACTGACAAGGCTGCACCTGTACTGGGGCAAAGCTGCACTGACAAGGCTGCACTGACAAGGCTGCACTGACAAGGCTGCACTGACAAAGCTGCACTGGGGCAAGGCTGCACTGACACTGAAAAGGCTGCAGATGGACAGATAAGGCTGCATTGATGGGCATTTTAATGTAAGTTTTTTTTCCCTTAAACTTCCCTCCTAAAAGTTTTTTTTCCTTAAAATTCCCTCCTAAACTTGGGGTGCGTGTTACACGCCGGCGCGTGTTATACGCCGATAAATATGGTATGTAATATATGTGGTCACTTGTAACCACATGCAACATACAATACGTAGGAAGGATGACCAGATGACTAAGTGACAGACAGACAGACCATTTTTCTGACATCAGAACTAACAAAAACACAAACTTGGCCAGGCATTTTAACCGATTTTACCATCAAAATGTAAAATCCTTTAAAATTCAAATAGTTGAAAGGGTTAATTGCCCAGCTCACGGTGGTGACTGCTTCTCCCTTCTGTGCAGAAGGGAAGCCAATTGGATCTTTAGACTGGATACTCATATCCCCAAAGGCCTAAAGGGATATTACCCTGAATAATATATACTTATCTCTGTCTTCATTCCTACATAGACTCTCGTTATATATATATTCAGCCCTGCTCTACTCATGATCATCTTATTCCATCGTTTGAGTGTTTTGTTCCTCTTTGGAGATTCCACATAATTTCCATTAGTGTAACATTAATTATTTTTTACATTTTTTCTTCATTAGTGGTTTAATATGATAAAATAATAGTATACATAGTATACATTTGTTGGGTTCAGGGAGGGAGAACTTTTTTTGCATCTTTGTATTTTTGCACTTTGATCATTTGATTTTGTTTTAATTACAACTCAGGATCAGTATTATTTACTTTATCATTATCATTTTTTGCATTTTCATTCTTTGAAATTCCCAGCCTAAGGGGGTTTAATAATCCCACATCTTTTAATTACAAACCAACATTTTTTCAGTATTTTTCTATATACTCTCTCACCATACATACCCGCTAATCCTTTGAATAATAGCCAATGATGCATAAATACTCCCCCACATGCCTAGGATCTTCATCACCACGACTAAGCTCAGAGGGGCGGAGCGAAATGTGTTGGGGGTGTGGCTTGGTCAGAGTCCAGGCTGAGGTTGCCATTCATACACCCAGTATAGGGACAACACGGATGTGTGGCTTCAGGGAGTCCTTTCTTTACTGCCAGTGATTCATCAAGGGTTAGCGTCCATTCCACATCTATAATCCTATAAACTATGTAACATTTTAAGTAGCTTATTCTAAATAAGGCGGCTCCTGGGACTTGGTGTGCTCTCACCAGCAAGATAAAACGGAAAATTCCTATCAAAATACTTACCGTAATTTTCCTTTCCTGATGGACTCCATGGCAGCCAACGTGTGGGTTTAGTCCCGCCTCTACTACCCTATAGGACACTACTCCCATAAATCTTTGCTCCTCACCAGCAGCCGTGTTCGATAACTAGCCTACTCCAGTCATTTGGGAGGGAACTCCTGCTGCCATGGAGTCCATCAGGAAAGGAAAATTACGGTAAGTATTTTGATAGGAATTTTCCGTTTTCCTGACAGACTCCATGGCAGCCAACGTGTGGGAAATAACTCGCCGTACACACCCGGGTGGGCAAAATGCTGAAGAAACAAAGATTTATTTAATACCGTCCACCGACAGTACTTTAACACCAAAATCAACTGAGGATAGAGCAGCTGGCTCAACACAATAGTGGGACATGAAGGTATGGATCGATGACCAAGAAGCCGCCCTGCAAATCACTTCAGGCGAGACGTGACGAGAAGCTGCCCACGAGGTCGAAAGACTTCTAGTCGAGTGCGCTGTCACCGCTTCTGGAGGAGCCAAGCCCTTCTCTCTATATGCCCATTGAATTGTCTGTACAACCCATGCAGCAATGGATCTGACTGAGGCTCGGAGCCCCTTGTTCTTCCCGTAGAATGACACAAAGAGATAATCCGATTGACGGAAGGGAGCCGTTACTTCTAGATATTGCTTCAAGGAGACGCCAACATCGAGTGGATGTATTTCTAGATTTCCAGCAGATCTAAAGGTAGGAAGTGAGATCTCTTGATTCTCGTGAAAGATTGAGGTGACCTTAGGGTTTGACCCTAGCATTGGAATTAGAGTCACTCTGTCTGGAAAGAAGGTTAAGAAAGGTTCTTTTGACCCTAAGGCCTGGATCTCGGACACCCTCTTGGCTGAGGTGATGGCAATCAAAAAGGCAGTCTTGATAGTAAGATCTCTAACAGACAGTGGTTTAACGAGTTGAGAGAAGAACTCAAGAACTAGAGGTAGATCCCATTTAGGGAACCTGGGTTTCCTTTGAGGCCTCATTCTAATTGCTCCTTTGAAGAATTGTTGAATAAGGGCATGTCTGGCCCAGGACACCCCAGTAAAGGCTGAGATCGCTGAAACCTGTACACGCAGTGAGCTGACAGATAAGGGCAAATCCAGGCCTGATTGGAGGAAGCTCAAGATGTCCTGGACTGCAGGTGCGCCACATGACTTGGCCCTGGACGACATATGGATCGAGAACCTTGTCCAAATACGCTCATACACCTTGTTAGTGCTTTGTCTTCTTGCATTCAGAAGTGTAGGAATAACCTCCTTAGGGCAACCTAGTGCTTCCAACCTACCCCTCTCAAGAACCAAGCCCTCAACTGTAGGTGAGCTGGGCACGGATGGAGAATCGTGCCTTGGGAGAGTAGATCCGTTCTGGTTGGAAGAAGAACTGGTTCTCGGAAGCTGAGGAGTGATAGAAGAGGAAACCAAGGCCTGTTGGGCCAGTAAGGAATGATGGCTATTATCTCCACCTCCTCCCACCTGAGCCTCCGCAGGAACTGGAAGATGATAGGTGTCGGAGGGAAGGCATAGGCTCTGTGGAACCACCAACGTTCTGTCAGTGCGTCTATCCCGTAGGCCTGTGGATCTCGAAACCTTGCGTAGTACCTCGTTAGCTTTTTGTTGTACGGGGAGGCGAAGAGATCGACTTCTGGCGAGATCCCCAGTGATAGAATCCATCTGAACACATCCTCGTGGAGAGACCACTCGTTGTTGTCCAAGTGGACTCGTGAGAGAAAATCCGCTTGGACATTGAGAATCCCTGGAACATAGGTTGCCGTTAGGTTGACCAGATTCTTCTGGGCCCAGACCATTATTGGTTCCACTTCTTGTAGCAGAGACAGGCTCTTGGTACCCCCTTGTTTCCTTACATAGGCTACTGCCGTCGTATTGTCCAGTCTGAGTAACACGGATGTCCCTGCTATCAGATGACGAAATGCCAGCAGTGCCTGGAAGGCTGCACGCAACTCTAGGATATTTGACACCAATCTCCACGCTGGGAAATCCCAGGAGCCTTGAGCCACTTCCGCTAGGCAATGAGCACCCCAACCTCTCTCGCTGGTGTCTGATGTCACAGTGATCCAAGTGATGGGAAGGATGGAGTGACACCTGCGTAGATTCTCTTTCTGAAGCCACCAGAGGAGGGAACCCCTCATGGTCTGAGAGATGCAAACGCGCTGATTCTTGTCGCCCGACCATTGAAGAAGAAATCCCTTCTGGAAAGGACGCATCCTCCACTGAGCCCATTTCACCATTGGTATTGTGGACACCATGGTGCCTATGATTCTCAGACACTGGAGGGCCCGGAGATGAGAAGAGGAGAGAGCCAGGCGAATCCTGTCCCGAACTATTGTGATCTTCTCCTCGGGTAAGGAAATTGTGCCTTTCGCTGTATCGAAGAGGGCCCCGAGGAACACGAGAGACTGAGAAGGCTCTAGTTGGCTCTTCTCCCGGTTCAGGAGCCATCCGAATTCTTGGAGAGTTGAGATGACCATATCTCTGTGTTTCAGGAGGCAATCTCTGTCTTGCGCCAGTAGGAGGAGATCGTCCAGATAGTGGTGAAGACGGATCCCTCTGGTTCTCAGTAGAGCCACAACGGCCAACAAGACCTTCGAGAAGACCCGTGGAGAGGTGGACAGACCGAAGGGAAGGCATGTGAATTGTAAGTGTAGTTGGCCTATGGAAAAACGGAGAAAGCGTTGAAAGTCTGCTGCCACTGGAACGTGGAAATAGGCGTCCTTGAGATCTATTGAAATGAGCCAGTCTCCTGGTTGAACTGACTGTCGAATTGTGGACAGGGTTTCCATTTTGAACCTTTCCTTTTTGATGAAGTGGTTCAGGTGCGTCAAATCTATGACAGGTCGCCATGCTCCATTCTTTTTCTGGACCATGAAAAGAGGAGAATACATCCCCATGCCACGTTGGTCGTCTGGGACAGGAATAGCCGCGCCTTGATCTAACAAAGATCTCACGTAAGCTAAAAGGATTTTTCTTTTTTCTTCTGTGGCTGGAAGAGATGTGGGGACACACCTGAGCCTGGGAGCACTGCTGAAAACCCAGGTGTGGCCTGAGGAAATCGTCCTTACGGTCCAAAAGTCCTGGATCGAGGCCGCCCAAACATGCCGAAAGCGGAGGAGGCGAGCCCCCACCTGGCCTGCCTGGGCGGGCCCCATCTCAAAAAGACTTGGTCGGTTCCTTCTCACCCGACATACTACTCTTAGCAGTCTTCTTAAAAGAAGATTGTCTGGCCTTCCAGGATCTGGAGAACTCACGGCCCGGCCTGTATCCACGTGCTTCCCTGGCACGATCCTGGTTCTGTTTCCTTGGAAACGATCTTCTCTGGCCTTGTAATCGCCTGTCCTGAGGGAGGAACCCCGACTTACCCCCGGTGGCACGGGTTATGGCGCTGTCTAATTTATTACCGAAAAGAGAAGACCCATCGAAGGGGATACGGCACCAAACCTGCTTTGATGCTGGGTCTGCCAGCCAGGGGCGAAGCCAAAGGGCACGCTTGGCAGTAACAGCAGACAACATAACTCTAGCCACCAAGCGGATAATGTCGATTGAAGCCTCCCCCAGAAAGGATGAGGCTAACCTTAATTCCTGGATGGGCGAACTCCTGGCCGCTTCCTCCGAGACACCTCTAAGTGTCTCGTCCACGCTATCTGACCACGTCTCCATGGCCCTGGACATGGCGGCCAGAGCCAAGGCTGGTTTACATGCCATGCCTGCTGTGAGATAGACCCGCTTCAAATCCGAGTCTATCCGTCTGTCCAGGGCGTCTCTGAACGAGACCGTGTCCTCCAGAAGGAGGGTCACATGCCTGACCAATCTCATCACAGCTGCATCCACTAGCGGAGCAGACTCCAGTTGCTTAACTTCTTCTTCCTTGAAGGGATAAAGCCTTTGAATTTTAGAGAGAAGGGAGTTCTTTTTCTCTACCTTTCCCCACTCATCCGTGATAACTTCACCTAATTCAGTGAAAAAGGGGAAGCTGACACGTTCCTTCTTCAGCTGCTTGAAGAACTTCCTCTGTTTTGCAGGGGCCGTCACTGGCTCTTCCCAGTTTAAAGTTTCCTTTATGGCTTTAATCAGAGGAGGAAGTAAGTCAAAACTAAATCCAGTATAAGGGTCTTCTCCTTCTGAATCACTATCTGAGGAGACAGCAGACAGGTGACTGGGTAAAGAGGACTCACAAGTGTCCTGAGCCTGGGTATCCCTAATTGGTGGATCTGGAGGCTCTGTAGGAGAAACATGGGATTGGCTAGACCCCAATTCCTTTAGATTCTCTTTCATGATCTTCTCCACCAGAGACTTGAGTTGCTGATCCGATCCACCTCTTTCACCTGTTGCTTTTACATAGCAGGTATCACAGAGGGATTTGCCTATAGGAACCTTTGCCCTACACCCCCAGCAGGCTCCTTCGGCTGCATGACTGGAGTGAGATTTGGAAGGGTGAGATGGTTCCCGGCTACGGTGTCTCGATTTCGAGGAGGAACCGTGATGTCCAGATCTGGAAGAGGAATGCCGGTGCTGTGATCTAGAGGAACCACTTCTGTGCGAGCTACGTTGTTGAGTAGACCTAGAAGGGCTGAAAAGAAAAAACACAAGTCCTTCTGTGTTAATGGAGACAACAGATAACTGATGTTCCATAACCCCCCCCTTCCCCCCCGCAACACCCAGGCAGGAACCCCCCTACCAAGTACCTGTTGCGAGAGGGCTGGCCAGAGGCAGGCGGTGAAGCGCTAATGCTCCCAGAGGGATCCATCGGGGCTGAAACAACAAGGCAACCAGATAGGAATTAGAAAGCAGTAAGGGCAGGCCACAAAACCTGTCCTCAGAAGCCCCCTCACCTGATATAGCAGAATCAGAGCAAGGGGATACACTGCCGACAGTCTGCAAGCATTCCCAAGCCTGCAGACCATTTTCCCAAATTTAAATCTGGCGCCCCTGTGACGTCACCGCCGTGCCGCTAGTGCGCACGCGCAGTTACCGCTATGCGCGTGCGCGAACCAAGCCTCGTTCTCGCGCCGGACCCGCGCATGCGCAGAATGGCCGCGAAAACGAAACCAGGAAGTGAACGGTGGCTGGAACGCAGAGGGAACCAGCCGCCATATCTACCAGCTACACTGTACCCGACAGTGCGGGGAAGGACACAGGACACAAGCAGAGACAAACACAGGGAAGGAATACACAAACTGCTGCCATAACAGAGAAAACGGAACGGACTCACCACTCCTGCTGCGATCGAGACCTGGGTCAGGTAACACAGCACAGACCGGACTTATTCCTGGGCAACAAGGGTCACCTGCTAGTAGCTAGGCTGTATGACCAGTTGGGGTTCGCCTGCCAGTGGCTAGGACTACACCGTCTTCAGCGCCTCTTCCATATGCCCCTTCCATACCCTGCTAGTAGCTAGGGCTTATTGGAATACTGCGATCCCAGCCTAGGAATCGCTCGCCAGATCTGATCGCAGGGAGAAAATAATCTTCGGGTAGAAAGACCATTTTAACTAGGTCCTTGGAGGAGGACAAAAAAAGAACACGGCTGCTGGTGAGGAGCAAAGATTTATGGGAGTAGTGTCCTATAGGGTAGTAGAGGCGGGACTAAACCCACACGTTGGCTGCCATGGAGTCTGTCAGGAAAAGCATACTGCCCCAAATGGTAAAAGTTTTTCTTATTTTCTCTCTTTTTTTTTTATTCCAAATTTCTGTATGGCATTTTCCTCACATAGGAGCATTGAATTATAAAAATGAATAAGTGCCCTCTATGTACTAAGATAAGAATTTACACTCCTAGAGAAATTGTTGCAATATTATATTAATGCCAATATGCTTGGTTGTAAGTTCGCTTTTAATCTGCATGAAATTGTGTTGTTTAGCTTCTGACTGCATGTAGATTAGTTTCAATGTGTGGAAGCCATTGGATCTTTCAAACAAGGATATGCTTGTGTGTTTATGTTTGCCTACCTGACCAACTGCAGATGGTGGCAAGTTACCCTAAGTCAGTGATGGTGAACCTTGGCACTCCAGATGTTTTGAAACTACATTTCTCATGATGCTCAACTACACTGCAGAGTGCAAGAGCATCATGAGAAATCTGGGTGCCAAGGTTCGCCATCCCTGCCCTAAGTTGTATGTCTGGTGTGTATGGGCAGTGGAAATAATGATCACACCAAGCTTCTAGCTTTCAGGAGAGCTTGGGAAATCATTAGGCTGCTCCTCAAATCTTATTGCACCAGATTGTATGTAACATTTGTATCTGCCTGTGTGTCCAGCTAACCTGTTTCCCCGAAAATAAGCCCAGGTCTTATATTAATTTTGGCCAGAAAATTAAATTTGGGGTAGGTCTTACCATTTAATGTGATGTATTCTCTCCCTCTCTCCTTCCCTGCCTGTCAGGAATCCCCGGTGTGAATATAGTAAAAGTGCTTGTAAAACCCTAAAATCCTCTCTATTACAGTAGTATATAACGTACAATGTGTGTGTTTCTGTAATCTAATTGTGCCAAATACCTTCTTATAGCACCTCTCGGCGCTTCTGTGACCCGACATGACTCTTCCCCACTCTGAGCACTGCAGGGGGGGCCGAGATCCCCCACTGACAGGTGGGAGAAGAGGAGGAGAGCAGCGGGAGATCAGCTAAACGTACCGGTATTTGGCACAATTAGATTACAGAAACACACACATTTTACATTATATACTACTGTAATAGAGAGGATTCTAGGATTGTACAGGCACTTTAACCACTTCAGCCCCGGACCATTATGCTGCCTAAGGACCAGAGGACTTTTTCCAATTTGGCACTGCGTCGCTTTAACTGCTAATTGCGCAGTCATGCAATGCTGTACCCAAACAAAATTTGCGTCCTTTTCTTCCCACAAATAGAGCTTTCTTTTGATGGTATTTGATCACCTCTGCCGTTTTTATTTTTTGCGCTATAAACGGAAAATTTTGAAAAAAAATGATATTTTCTACTGTTTGTTATAAAAAAAATCCAATAAACTCAATTTTAGTCATACATTTAGGCCAAAATGTATTCGGCCACATGTCTTTGGTAAAAAAAAAGTCAATAAGTGTATATTTATTGGTTTGCGCAAAAGTTATAGCGTCTACAAACTAGGGTACATTTTCTGGAATTTACACAGCTTTTAGTTTATGACTGCCTATGTCATTTCTTGAGGTGCTAAAATGGCAGGGCAGTACAAACCCCCCCCAAATTACCCAATTTTGGAAAGTAGACACCCCAAGGAAATTGCTGAGAGGCATGTTGAACCCATTGAATATTTTTTTTTTTTGTCCCAAGTGATTAAATAATGACAAAAAAAAAAATTTACAAAAAGTTGTCACTAAATGATATATTGCTCACACAGGCCATGGGCCTATGTGGAATTGCACCCCAAAATACATTCAGCTGCTTCTCCTGAGTACGGGGATACCACATGTGTGGGACTTTTTGGGAGCCTAGCCGCGTACGGGGCCCCGAAAACCAATCACCGCCTTCAGGATTTCTAATGGTGTAAATTTTTGATTTCACTCCTCACTACCTATCACAGTTTTGAAGGCCATAAAATGCCCAGATGGCACAAACCCCCCCAAATGACCCCATTTTGGAAAGTAGACACCCCAAGCTATTTGCTGAGAGGCATGTTGAGTCCATGGAATATTTTATATTTTGGCACAAGTTGCGGGAAAGTGACAATTTTTTTTTTTTTTTGCACAAAGTTGTCACTAAATGATATATTGCTCACACAGGCCATGGGCATATGCGGAATTGCACCCCAAAATACATTTAGCTGCTTCTCCTGAGTATGGGGATACCACATGTGTGGGACTTTTTGGGAGCCTAGCCGCGTACGGGGCCCCGAAAACCAATCACCGCCTTCAGGATTTCTAAGGGTGTAAATTTTTGATTTCACTCTTCACTGCCTATCACAGTTTCGGAGGCCATGGAATGCCCAGGTGGCACAAAACCCCCCCAAATGACTCCATTTTGGAAAGTAGACACCCCAAGCTATTTGCTGAGAGGCATGGTGAGTATTTTGCAGCTCTCATTTGTTTTTTGAAAATGAAGAAAGACAAGAAAAAACATTTTTTTTTTCTTTTTTCAATTTTCAAAACTTTGTGACAAAAAGTGAGGTCTGCAAAATACTCGCTATACCTCTCAGCAAATAGCTTGGGGTGTCTACTTTCCAAAATGGGGTCATTTGGGTTTTTTTTTTTCTTTATTATTTTTTTGTTTTTTATCTTATTTTTATACTGTTCCTTTCATTTTTTTTTTTTTAATCATTTTTATTGTTATCTCAGGGAATGTAAATATCCCCTATGATAGCAATAGGTAGTGACAGGTACTCTTTTTTGAAAAAATTGGGGGCTATTACACCCTAGATCTCTCCTCTGCCCTCAAAGCATCTGACCACACCAAGATCGGTGTGATAAAATGCTTTCCCAATTTCCCAATGGCGCTGTTAACATCCGGCGAAATCTAAGTCATGAAATGCTCGTAGCTTCCGGTTTCTTAGGCCATAGAGATGTTTGGAGCCACTCTGGTCTCTGATCAGCTCTATGGTCAGCTGACTGAATCACCGGCTGCATTCTCAGGTTCCCTGTTGAGACAGGAGAGCCAGAGAAAAACACGGAAGACGGTGGGGGGGGGCATTCCCTCCCACTGCTTGTAAAAGCAGTCTAGAGGCTAATTAGCTGCTAGGATTGCTTTTACATGAAAGCCGACCGCTGGCTGAAAAGAATGATACCAAGATGATACCTAAACCTGCAGGCATCATTCTGGTATAACCACTCAAATTCGTGAATGGCGTACCTGAAGACAAAAAAATGGTTAATAATAAAACACAGTAAACGGTAAAGTATAAAAAATTGCATACCTAAAAAGCAAACATGATAAAACATAATAACAATAAAACATTGCAGAATAGAATACAGTAAAAAAGAGCAGAACAATAGAGAGAGAATAGAGAGAGAGTAAAACAATAAAAACGACAACTATTTTTTTTTATTTTATATATTTTTTTATTTTTTTTTACACTTTTGTTTGTAACTAACTTTTATAACTGTAACCGGTTCCAGGTTCGGGTATCTCAAAATGCGATGGCATCTTGGGAGACCCTGTGAAAGTGTGCCTAGTCTGTGCAATGCTGTACACTACGCTAATACTCAACTAGTGAATGGTAGCGTTCAAAACATTCACCAATGCAAAGACCAGGTTTGTCAGGACAGGAGGGACAATAATAGCGGGTGTCACGCCTATATCCGCGCTTGCTGCAGAGACAACATCTTTTTTGGGGGGTTCGTTGGGTAGGGGTACTCGGGAGGACATAAAGAAAATGCCTTTAATGCAGCCGACTGCATTTGGTTGGGGATGTGAATGGGGGAAGTACGGGCGCTGCAGAAGTGGTGGGTTCCCAATTAGGATTGGCGAATGCAGCAGGAAGGGCACTATGGGCACGACGGGCCTGTGTTTGTCTTCTTCTTGGTGGCAGCGGGACACTACTTGTGCTTGCCACCTCACCAGCTTGAACTGCACTTATGGGACTCACCACATCACCAAGTGTTACTGCAGTGCTGGTTTGACTACGACCGGGGTGTACTAGGCCACTGGTGCTTGCCAGTTCACCAAAACGCTACCAAAAAAACTGTTAGCGATCGCAGGGATCAGGCCTGACTCTGCGAACGCTGCAGTTATGCGTTTAGTGTTTTGTAAGTGACAGTGATCGATCGATACTGCACTTGGGTGGGCTGGGCTGGGCCGGGCGGAGGGGCAAAACGCAGATGCTAGCAGGTATCTGGGCTGATCCCGCTAACACTGCGTTTTTGGGAACCCTAAACTGCTGGGGACGCTAGTATAGATCTGATCGGATCAGATATTGATCCGTTCAGATACTATACCACTAAGGGAGGTGTATGCTGCGTGCGTGTTAGCGGTACTGGCGCTAACCTGACGCTGCCTGGGGCTGGTGCTTGCCAGTTCACCAAAACGCTACCAAAAAAACTGTTAGCGATCGCAGGGATCAGGCCTGACTCTGCGAACGCTGCAGTTATGTGTTTAGTGTTTTGTAAATGACAGTGATCGATCGATACTGCACTTGGGTGGGCTGGGCGGAGGGGCAAAACGCAGGTGCTAGCAGGTATCTGGGCTGATCCCACTAACAGTGCATTTTTGGGAACCCTAAACTGCTGGGGACGCTAGTATAGATCTGATCGGATCAGATATTGATCCGATCAGATACTATACCACTAAGGGAGGTGTATGGTGCGTGCGTGGGTGTTAGCGGTACTGGCGCTAACCTGACGCTGCCTGGGGCTGGTGCTTGCCAGTTCACCAAAATGCTACAAAAAAAATTGTTAGCGATCGCAGGGATCAGGCCTGACTCTGCGAACGCTGCAGTTATGCGTTTAATGTTTTGTAAGTGACAGTGATCGATCGATACTGCACTTGGGTGGGCTGAGCTGGGCCGGGCGGAGGGGCAAAACGCAGGTGCTAGCAGATATCTGGGCTGATCCCGCTAACACTGCGTTTTTGGGAACCCTAAACTGCTGGGGACGCTAGTATAGATCTGATCGGATCAGATATTGATCCGTACAGATACTATACCACTAAGGGAGGCGTATGCTGCGTGCGTGGGTGTTAGCGGTACTGGCGCTAATCTGACGCTGCAAGGGGCGACGCATATCACCGCCGGGTGATCAGCGGGCTAAACCTTTATTCGGTAATAAACGGCGGGTGCCCTGACACTATAAAAAATAAACGAACTAACCAGCGTCACCCGTGACAGTTATACGGTGATCAGTGGTGAAAGGGTTAACTAGGGGGCAATCAAGGGGTTAAAACATTTATTAGGTAGTATATGGGGGTCCCTGTCGCTATAAAACGCTGATGGCGAACCTAAATATTTACCTCCCTAACTAGCGTCACCAGCGACACTAATACAGCGATCAGAAAAATGATCGCTTAGTGACACTGGCGACAGGGGGTGATCAAGGGGTTAAAACTTTATTGGGGGGGTTAGGGGGGTATCCTAGACCTGAAGGGGGCTAACAATAACTGCCCTAACACAGTAACTGTCACAAACTGACACCATGCAGTAATCAGAAAAAAAATAAATAAATAAACTGCTTGGTGTCAGTGTGACGGGGGGGAGGGGTGATCGGGGGGTAATCGGGGGGGGATCGGGGTGTAATGTATGCCTGGCGTGTTCTACTGTATGTGTGTGTTTGTGTAACTCACATTCCAGTCTTCTCTCCTCGGCGCCGGAACGGAAAATACCGAGCCGAGGAGAGATGACATAATTTCCTTTGCTGCTGTTTAGCATACAGCAGCAAAGGAATGATTTGATTGGCCGGCGGCGATCGCGAGGGGGGGCCACGAACGGAACGGATGGTCTCCCCCTCATCTCTGATCGCCGCTGGTCAGAAGCGGACCGCCTCGGGACCCCCTGCCCGCGGGAGGCAGATCACGTATATGTACGTGATTCTGCCTGCCCGTGCCACCTTGCCGACGTACATCGGCGTGAGGCGGTCCTTAAGTGGTTAAACTAGGGCTAATTTTCAGGGTAGGGCTTATATTGCAGCCCTCCCCAAAAATCACAGTAGGTCTTATTTTCAGGGTCGCTTTTATTTTCCGGGAAACATGGTAGCTAGATTTTGAGTCTCCCTCCAGTGGTGGCCATCAGTATTACAGGACGTTTCACAGCTCTGCTTTATGTCCCCAAAGGAAGCATTCTCCACATTCCTCCTCCGATAAATAAGGATTTTAAACTTCTTCTCTAATGAGTTGTAGACTTAAGGTTTGTGAGTGTTTTTGATAGTTTGTGAGGTGACAATTGATTAACGTTACCCCATAAGCCTGTCAGAAACTTGTTGGCAGTTAGATGTTAATTCAGGTCTACAAGCCGATTCAGATCCTAAACTGAGTTTTTGCCCAATAGGATGAATTAGGAATACATCTATAAATGCATACCCTTTTTTATATCTAATTTTACATCCACAAACAATATGACTGATCTGATGTCAGTTATCGTTCCACACAGCAGCCATATTATACAAATAATCATTTGCCATTAAACACCCCCCACACCCCCCTTAAACACATACAAACAAATAATACTGTATATATAACCACCCCCTATTATTCCTACCTTTTTTGGGCATAATTGGTATTTCAAGATTACTGATTTGCCTTTCAACAGTCGTATATAGCAGTAATCAATAAGCACAAGCATCCCCACTCAAACCTAATAGCCAGACAAACAACCTTCCTTTATATACAGTATAGTCCTTTGGTAAGACTTTTGTTTAAAGTAATGGTCTGGCGACAGGGTCACTTTAAATCAGAAAAGTAACATGAAGAAGAAGAGCTTTTAAAAATAAAAGTAGAACCTAAACAGGCATGTAACTTGGGAAATTAGGCATTTGATATTACATAGATTATTAGTTATGCAGTGGCATTGTTATTTATTCTTACAGAGATTAATTGTGATTGTTGTTTTTTTTTTTAAATATAAAATGATTATTTACCATGTGGAGACCAGTGGGAGAGGAAACGTCTTTACTTCTGTCTGGTGACACGGTAGGATTACGTTTCACTTACAAAAATAAAAATAAATTATTACTAGGTTATAAGATATCATCATCAATAATATATTTAAATCCTGGTTAGGCTATTTATAATTAGAAATATGGTCTAACCCTGTCCTGCCTTATCTAACAAAAAAAATGAGGTTCATATTTAGATACACTTTCACCTCAAAATATCACAAGATGTAAAAATGATTACATACAAGTTTAATAATAAATACTTAACCACTTGCCGCCCACCATATAGCAATATAATGGCGGCAAAGTGGTTCAGTTATATGACGTGATCAGAATAACAAGCCGGGGGCGCGCCCGCGGGCGTGGTATGGAGCCTTTGACAGAGGCTTCTTACCACGTGATCAGCTGTGACCAATCACAGCTGATCATCACGTGAACCAGGAAGTGCCTTTAAACGGCTTTACTCGGTTCACGCTGACAGGGAGAGCCGATCAGCGGCACTCCTTGTCAGAGGGGGATTCTGCGCTGATAATCAGCACATTGATTATCAGTGCAGCCCCCATCAGATGTGCCCATCAGCTGTCAATAAGTGCCCATCACCTGCCAGCCTGTGTCTCATAATAAACGCCTGCCAGTGCCCATAAAAGTGGCAATCAGTGCCCACAACAGTGCCAGTCAGTGCCCCATTAGTAATGCCTGTCAGTGCCCTTCAGATGCCACTCAGTCATGCCTGTCAGTAACTCCTCATCAGTGCTGTCTATCCAGTGCCGCCTATCAGTGCCCATCAGTGCTGCCTATCAGTGCCGCCTATCAGAGCCATCAGTGCCACCTATCAGAGCCATCTATCAGAGCCCATCAGTTTTTTTTTTTTAATTGTCTGTCTTTTTTTGTTTATAGCGCAAAAAATAAAAACCGCAGAGGTGATCAAATACCACCAAAAGAAAGTTATATTTGTGGGAAGAAAATTATAAAAATTTAGTTTGGGTACAGTGTTGCATGACTGCGCAATTGTCATTCAAAGGACACTAAGTATACAAAAAACCAAAGTGCAGCGCTAGTTTACTTTTGTTTTTTTGTATACTTAGTGGACTTGGTTTGTGTGTCAGCTGCTTTGGTCACTTCATTGCATTTATTATTTTATTTGGTGTAGCTCAGCTTTTTCTTCATTTCGGGTGAGGACACTGCCAGATGCCTGGACAGGTAAGTGCCATAATATTGAAAGTCAGCAGCTACAGTATTTATAGCTGCTGACTTTTAATTTTTTTTTGTGGGGGGGGGGGCCTAGAGGTCTTCTTTAAGCCTATAAGTGATTATTTGTTTGCTATTTACCTAAAATCCTTATTTTACAAGTGCATTTGTGGCAGGATTTATATATCATTTATTGTGTGTGTGTGTGTGTGTGTGTGTGTGTGTGTGTGTTTAAAGAGAGCACAGCAGGAGATTTTATTTATTTGTTCAGATTGAAACTCCCTATGGTTCTGTTTGAGCACAACAGGCCAACAGGGGTAGGGAGGGGGGAATTAGTCAATCTTCTGCTCATTATGTTCTATTCTCTGTGTAAATTGAAGTTTGATCACTATAAATAACAGGATTTTTTTCAGCAAACTAAATAGTCTCTACAAGGCTTAGCCATCCCTATGACTAAGCCCTCTCGATGATGAAATGCATGAATGAAG
Source organism: Aquarana catesbeiana (assembly GCF_042186555.1). Taxonomy (NCBI): domain Eukaryota; kingdom Metazoa; phylum Chordata; class Amphibia; order Anura; family Ranidae; genus Aquarana; species Aquarana catesbeiana. Next base: position 501,992,437 of record NC_133325.1, read on the forward strand.
TGGCTCTATGTTACTCTTGCCTGCATAATAAACTTAACTAGAGTTCCAGGGCACCTTTGGTGTGCAGCCCATTTTGTTCAACTTATATTCATACTATATTCTTGATTTAGAGCCTGCAGGGAGAACATTAAGTTATTTTAACAGACCAATCATATTTAGTTTGCTGAAAAATAACCCTGTTATTTGTAGAGATCAATAACTCAAGCTTCAATTTACACAAAGAAAGGAATGAGTTGACTAATTCCCCCCTCTCTCCATCAGCCTGTTGTGCTCAAACAGAGCAAATCTAGGAGAAGACAGGCAGCTTTTGGAGAGGTGGGACATGCACAGATCATCTAAACCAGTGTCGGACAACTTTCTTAATATGAGGGGCCTCAAGTGTGGCCCCCAACATCACCAAGAGGCCACACATAAAATTAAGTAAATATTAAGTTTTGAAATCAGCAGACATATGTAGCACTACCCCCATAGGGGCTGCAGGTGACAGGGTTCCTCACTGCTGCACAGCCAGGCACACAACGTTTTCAGCATTCATCCAAACACAGGAATCAGTCCTTGAGCTTTGCTTTTGTTGTTTTATTGAGGGTTAATAACTTGGATGGGGATAGGAAGGAATTCAATTGATTATTTTCTTTAGTTCAAATTGATCCTTCTGACAGACTAACAGTCAATGTTAGATTTAGCAACAGCCCCATACAAGCTAGGAATCTCAGTCTATTTAGTAAGTAGCACAATGTGGTGTGAACTGCATCTTGGAGCTCCTCCACTCCCTTGTAGACACTGGTCCCAGCTCTAACTCTACAGGAAATGCTAGCCCACCTGGCTGCGTCTTTACCAGCCCACCTGGCTGCTTCTCTTTACCAGTCTACCTGACTGACACTCTGGAGATCTCCCAGGGCAAGGCTAGAGGACTTAAGCACACTGCTGTCTTCAAAAGAGACCTGCTACATGTGGTAGTCTCTCCCCTTGTAGGTCCCTGTACTAGGCTGTAGTACTCACACTGTCCTTCCTGCTCCCGCTACCTCTCAGGAAAGCCTCCTTACAACTCCTCCTGTGGCAAGATCCTTCCAAGCCAGCACCCAAGCCCCAGCTCAAGGCAGAGCCCCCTCCCAGACTAGGAGGTTCGCCTCAAGGGCCACCCACAGCCTCCTCAGCACTATCTCCCACCTGACTCCACTGCCAGCATGACTCATGTCTATTTAAGGGCGCACTTAGTCCCCTGCCAGGCCCACTTCCTAGGGATTGGCTAAGGGCCCCTGAATATGCAGGACAACCCTCCTAGCCTCTGCCCTCTAGCTTCCAGAACATTCTTCAACATTCCAGAACTCTGGGGGGGGGGGGCACCAGAGAGCGCTGCCTGTATGAGTTATGCTGCCATGAACCCTAGTAACCCTGACCCAATTACAGACTCACAGGGCTTAAACATGGGTCAGAATGTGATTATACCTACTCTGACACTAGTAGCACACTATCGGGTGCTACACACACAACAATATATAAAAAAGACTATGGGTATGATACAAAAGATGGTCAGAGACTGCAGATATGATACAAGAGCTATTCAGAAACTGCACACATGACAGAAGAGATAACCAGAGTCTGTGGGCATGACACAAGTGGTGGTCAGAGATTGTGGGCATGATATAAGAGATGGTTAGAGACTGTTGACATAATACAAGAGATGGTCAGAGACTGTGGGCATGATACAAGAGATGGTCAGAGACTACAGCAAGATACAAGAGATGGTCAGTGACAGTGGACAAGCTGCAGAAGACTGTCAGAAACTGTGAACATGCTATAGGAGTTGTTGGAGACTAGGAGCATGCATCAAGAGCGTCATAGACTGGAAACACATTATATTGATAGACATCACATAACACTGCTAGACATCACTGCTATCCCAGAGCTATAGGGAAAGATAGATTAGTGTCTGCAAGGGTCCAAAGAACCGCATAAAAAGTGCCAAAGGGCCACAGGTTGGGCACCAGGGGTCTAAACAGTATATACCGGTGTGTGTATATATATATATATATATATATATATATATATATATATATATATATTATTTATGTACCAAAAACATTAAAAATACCCATTAAAAACTGTTTTTTAGTCCTGAGGCTAAGGAAATAATGAAAGAAAGTGCATATAACATTACTATACATTAAAAGCAAAGCTTAAAAAATTAAGAAAGAAAGCAGTCTTCAAAAAATTATATTTTGTACCTTTTTGTTTGACCTTAATAGCACAGAAGATCAATGCAAGGATGAGCAGTGTTACAATTGCTCCTGAGAAAAATGCTAATATAAACGTATTAACGCTGCAAAGAAAAAGATGTGTTTTAAGTGCCTACAGTCTATAAAGCAATGTAGATTTTTATAGGTAACAGTAATACAATAAAGCCAATACTATAAAATGTGAACATAAATAAAGATTTCAATTACCCCATTACAGTAGACCATTCAACTCCCAGGGGTCATTTTCATAGTCTGGAGTGCACTATAGGTATTCCTGACCCTGCCTTATGCTGTCCAAGCCATATGGATTGTAAATTTAGAATCATGTGACCAAAGGCTCTGTAAAAATCTATCCAGCCAAAATCTGAAAGCCTTTGGATTGCATAAAGCTCACTTTAGCATGTTAGTTAAAACAGATCTCCAGCCCGTCCAACACATATATATATTTTTTTCCCCTAGTTAAGACTTTGTGGTGGGTTGCACACTCTTAAGGTGTTACTAAACCCACAAAAGTAAAATCAGTCTGTAAATGCAGTAAAGCATGCTTGTTATACTCACTGTGGAACCTAAGGGGTTAATCCTCTACATTGTGTATTGTGTAAAAAGGCTGTTTGATCCTGTATGCACAGATCCTTCTATTTCCACTGACTCCAAAACAGGTCGGGATAAGACAGAGCTTTTGGAGTCAGACTGCTCATGCTCAGTTTGGTGTGTATTGCTAGAGAGTTTTTTTTCTTGGGAGAGTGCATGTGATCAGCACAGGGCCAATCAGCACAGTCCAGACAGAGGGTCAGGGGTCCTGGATCCTGATAGGACACCTCAGTGCAGTATGACAACTCCTCCTACAATCATTAACCAGGAATTGATAGAAGTCACAAGACTGCTATATACTGCTGATGAGAAAGGTATTTAGCAGTTTATATATACTAAAATAATTGTATTTTCATGTTCTGTATACTGTGGGAGACCAGATATTGTGAATGCAGGGTCCTGAGTTTAGTAACACTTTAAGGTACGCACCCACCCAGTTCCAGCGGTGTCCTGCAGAATGCTCTCGAAAGTCTGCCTCTCTTAGTTCCCACGCTGCCATCTTCTTAAGTGACATCTTCGATAGGCCGGCTGGCCTTTCCGGGTTAAGCTGCTGGGCCTCACTATGATGCGATGCTGGTACTTTTGCACTCCAAATTTAAGACTGAAAAAGGCCCTATAAATATGATATAAAAATCAAGAACTCCCAAAATAAACAAACATTAACTTCCACCCCTGACACAAAAGCCCACTTTTTTTTTTTTATCAGGGGAGCCTTGCAGCAACAAAAGAAAGGTCAGAAAATCTTAAACAGGCAGGGTTTGCCCCAAATCCAGGATTGCCCTGAACCCAAATCTCATGCCTATATGGGGGTGTTTGTTTGCCTTCCTAAATGATAATTTTTTTAAGTTTAAACTTCATCTTTTAATTAGGACAAAAGATTGTGCTCTTCATCACTAGTTTTAGCTTATATTAGGTGGTTAAAGTTTTGTCCTTACTTCCTCTTGGCCTGCTTACTTTATGCAGTCTTCTGCCAGTTAAGCAAACCACAAAGCTATGGTTTGAGGGTGTTATTGTAGTAAAATGGGAATTATCTCACATGAGTACCAAATACGCACCAGATACTCCTTTTAGTCTAAACTCACGAGAGTCTATGCCTATTGCTAGTTATGATATATTGCTTTTTATTTGTATAGTGCCAAAGTAATCTGCAGTACTTTACAATTTCTGGTAAGATATGCATATACTGTAGACAGGAATTAAAAGGAGGAAAGAGATGCTCTAACAAATATAATCAAATGAGGTGCCACTCTTGTATACCCAACAACATTTCTAATCTCCTACAGTATATATGATTAACAAACTTTACATAAATATAATCCCTTCTAATATAAAAAGTGTATCCAGTCCCCAGGGGCGTAGCATGGGTTGTCAGCACTGAGGGCATGGCAGGTAATTTGTGCCCCCTAACTCATGGGCTTACCTATTCTCAGTTTGGTCAAATGATCCGCTGTGATAGTCACGGGTGGCTACAGGGGAGAGGGAAGAGTGCTTGACAATGGCTGGTAAAGCCTAGAGCGGTGACATGACCCATAGGTTCCTATGTCCTATCTGTTGGTGCTTCCTCCTCTCCCCTGCATACACCACTGGCTCACACAAGGGGTAACGTGACCGGACTGGAGCAGCCTAAAAAAAAAAGGTGTATACATCTTTTCTACACAGGTTAGCCAGCATAGGTGTTAGGAGAGATAGAGAGAGACAGGCAGCGAGGCGGGACTCCGGCAGCAAACGGCTGCGCCAACTGCAATCACCCATAAGGCTAGCCCCGCCTCCACACGTGACTAGCTTAGCCAGGCAAATCACAGGATGCCCAAGTCCACCACCCGCACATGACCCTGTTCGTCAAATCACAGGGCGCCCTTGGTTGGACTTGGAGTGCACCGGCTGGTGCAGTGAGAGTGTGAGACAGTGCAGATAATTAAAGACGTGATGGAGTCACCTTGCGGATGGTGGCGTGAGATGCCCCCCTCTAGATGTTGTCCCCCGCCCCCTGCGTGCTATGCCACTCCCAGTCCCTTATCCAGGATGGATGGACTAAACCTTAAGACTCGGTTCACATATATGCAGTGGTGACTCAATATATAGGGGGGCACATAAGATACCACAATCAAAACTGGGGGGGGGGGGGGGCACTAATAATTTTCACCACTAAATCATAGCACTAAAAAAAACTGAATATGTACATATAAATAAGAATAAAAAATACGAGAGTAATGCAATAAGCAATGATACCTTTTTTTGTACTAACCTAACACTTTAAAGACAAGCTTTCAAGAGTTTTCCTTGAAAGCTTGCGGAGTGTATGGTGGTGAGTATCACGTACGGGAGAAGCGCGTGAAGTGTATGAAGGCTGGTAGTAAGTACATGAGAGGGGTAAGGAGTGTATGACGGCAGGTAGTATGTACAAAAGCGGGGTGCGTGTATAGAGGCCAGTAGTATGTACATGAGAGGAGTGCGGAGTGTATGATGGCTGGTAGTATGTACATGAGAGGGGTACAAAGTGTTCAGAGGTTGGTAGTATGTACATGAGAGGGGTGAGGCGTGTATGGTGACAGGTAGTATGTACATGAGTGGGGTGCAGAATGTATGGAGGCTGGTAGTATTACATGAGAGGAGTTTGGAGTGTATGGTGACCGGTAGTATGTACATGAGAGGGGTTCGGAGTATATGATGGCCGGTAGTATGTACATGAGAGGGGTGCGAAGTGTATGGTGGTGGGCAATATGTACATGAGAGGGGTGCGGAGTGTATGGTGGCTGGTAGTATGTACATGAGAGGGGTGCGGAGTGTATGGTGGCCAGTAGTATGTACATGAGAGGGGTGCAGAGTGCATGGTGGCGGGTAGTATGTACATGAGAGGGGTGTGGAGTGTATGGTGGCGGGTAGTATGTACAGGAGAGGGGTTCGGAGTATATGATGGCCGGTAGTATGTACATGAGAGGGGTGCGGAGTGTATGGTGGTGGGTATTATGTAGATGAGAGGGTGTCAGGTCACCTTGAGGCTAGGTGACAGATGCACTCTGTAGGAGTCAGAAGTGCACCGCTAGGTAGTGGACCCTAGGACTGACTGCTGTGGATAGACCCCTGGGAGGTTCAGGAAGCAGGTCTACTGGATCACTGACACAGATCCCACTGGGAGCTAGAGCATAGATTCCCCAGGGGGCGGAGTCTAAGAGCCAGCAGGTGTTCACCAGAGCCTTTAATGGTAAGGATGGACTGCGCTGCAGTCTGGCTTCAGGTCGCGGCCCCCAGGATCTCACAGCTCATGCTCACAGTAGACTACAGGAGAAGAGGAAGGAGGCAGCAGGCTGGAACAACAAGGAAGTAAGGGACAAGCCAAGGTCGGGGCCACAAGCAGATAAGGACAACAGAGTACACGCCAAGGTTCAGGGTCACAGGCAAACAGGGATGGTCGGGGACACGCCAAAGGTCAGGGTCACGAGCAGACAGGAATAGTTAAGAACAGGCCAAAGTCGGTAACAGGAATCAGACGTAGGAAACACAGCAAGTAAACATGGAGGCTAACACACAATGGTTGATCAGCACTGCTGGCTTGCAGTGCACAGGTTAATATAGGGTTCCCTGATAGGGCCTAGGGTGGGGCCATGCTTAGAGGAGAGGTTACAAAAGCAGTCAGGTGAGGGGCAGCTGGTCTCTAGAGGTGAACACATGGAGACAGGTAGGCTGATCGAAAAACTCTATTGCATAACCATGACAGAGGGGTGCGGAGTGTATGGTGGCTGGTAGTATGTACATGAGAGGGGTTCGGAGTGTATGGTGGCAGGTAGTATGTACATGAGAGGGGTGTGGAGTGTATGGTGGCCAGTAGTATGTACATGAGAGGGGTGTGAAGTGTATGGTGGCACGTAGTATGTACATGAGAGGGGTGCATAGTGCATGGTGGTGGGTAGTATGTACATGAGAGGGGTGAAGAGTGCATGCTGGCGGGTAGTATGTACATGAGAGGGGTGTGGAGTGTATGGTGGTGGGTAGTATGTACATGAGAGTGGTGCAGAATGCATTGTGGTGGGTAGTATGTACATGAGAGGGGTGCGGAGTGTATGGTGGCGGGTAGTATGTACAGGAACCGCGCTATGACCAAATTGTGTATGGATCTCTGAAGGATCACATGAATAATATGAAAAAAAAACAAACATAACTGTGTATAAAAAATATTAAATCAATAAAAAAATAAAGTCCAAAAGTGAATTTCAAAAGAAAGTCCCATAAATTGCAATGAAGTGGGCAAATCCTTCCAATAGCACCTTGTGAGAAAAAATCCACCACCAGATAAACTGAATGCTTACCAGCAACAAGCTGGGAAACAGCTTATATGTAATCAGGCACACGATCGTAGTGGCGTCCTATTAGGATCAACAGTATGGTGAGAGGATGACCAGAATAACCAGGCAGCCAAGCACATCAGGGTAGCTCCATCCGAAAGATCAGTATAAGGGAGGACCCAAAATAAATAAAACACGGCTCTCCATAGCGCAAATCAATATGTATGAACAGTTTATCAAATAAAGTATTGCACTTACGTAGATAGCAGAATGTGAAAGCATGGATTAAAATACAGCAGCCGGCCGGCCAGCAAACACCCGTCCGAGACGAGACACACAGCGATGATGTCAGCGCGTCAACCTTCCGACGTACGTTTCGTCTTAGAAAGACGTCGTCAAGGGAACGGGCGACGCTCTGACTCATCGCTTTAAATACACATAGAAACCACGCCTCGATGTGAAGCATGTGTGGCAACACCAATTATCCAGAACGGAAATGTAAAGTGACCAAAAAGCACTAAAATGCTAATAAAAAAATGAACAAAAAACAAATAATTTAGGATGTGACCTAGGAAGCAAAGTATAATGGCCAGTTAGAACATTGCACCAATAAGAAAAAAAAACACAATAGGAAATAAATTAATAAATTGTGAAAAATACAAAGCATCGTCACGTCCTTGAGAAAGTCACGTGACGGTGACACAACGCGTGGGAGGAGCCTAGATCGCATTCAGCAGACTGACACAGAGCGGTGCACTGCAGCGATCCTTTCTCTCGACCACAGCGGCTGACTGCTAATGCTTGATTCATATGTTCATATAACTACTGGGCGCATGTGAGTGAATCTCTGTGTGTTTTTGCTGGTGTACTGCATGGGGTTCATTGCGCAATGATTGTTTCCTTTGGTTTACATATAACTAACGGTGTGGCAAGCTGTCTTTGATGAAAACGGAGGTGGATGGCAGAAATGATCTAAATGACAAGCTGACACTCCAATTAAGCAATCGAAAACCACAATTGTTGGAACACTATTTATATCTCCATTTTAAACAGTCCTTTTATATATACTTTTTCCTTGTTTAAATCACATCACCTATTTATCTCCTATTTCTATGATCCTAATTTCAGGATTTTACTTTTATGGTGAATGATTATCTTTACTTAGATGTTTTAGCACCTTCACATATATATTTTTTTGTGTAATAATCACGATATACCTTTTTAGTTGTTTATGAGTTTATGGTGATATTTGGAATAGAATTGGAATTTTACACTGGTTGTATTTTATGTGCGAGATGCACAGCAATGCATTTTTTCTGATCATAGAGTTAAGCGCTTCAATTATTATTTTTACACAATAGGAAATAAATCTCATCGCGTAAAAAAATAAAAATAATAAAAAAATAAAAATAAAATTAAAAATTAAAAAAATAAATAAATAAATAAATACATAAAAGTAAAAAAATGATTTTGATTTAAAAATTGGTAATTCGTTACAAAATAAATAAATAGATGTATGAATTGGCAACAATAAACTGGGCATAAATGGTGGTTGGTCAGATAAACCCACTTAAAGGGGAGTGCATACCAATCACAAGATAGCTGTCCAGCAAAAAATGAACAAACAAAAAAACAAAGCGTGCTGGTCTAAAAAAAATCAAAAATTAAAAATAGTAAATATGTATATAAAGAACCCCCCATATAAAGGGGATATTGATTTAGGTAGGGTAAGCCACACAGGGTTCGCATCAAGTACACAGATTTAAAACAATTAAGAATTGTCTATAAAGGCATTGAGATCTACTTCCACATTAAGCCTAAAAGGAGTGTAACATTTAATCCTATATATCCATGCCATTTCTAACCTTGAAATACCACGTATTAAAAGGCCCACCCCTTCAATGGGGGGTGTATCTATCAATCCCCAAAAAGATGGTCTTAGCAGGATTGCATATGGACATCAAGGTAGTGTCTAGAAACAGGGTGTTTGGGAAAACCGGTCAAAATATTCGTCACATGTTCGTTTAAAACATAACCGAAAGAGGGCGCTTAGTCCTCTCGACATACTGTAGCCCACAAGGGCATTGGAGGAGATAAACAACCCGTTCGGACGTACATATGATGAAAGGTTTGATCTCAAACTCCTCCAAAGTACTGGTAGAAACGAACCTATGGGTTCTTCTATGTGTGCATCCACTAATGGAACACACCCTACACCTTCTACACTGATAGAAGCCAGTCAAACTTTCAAAAAATCCCCTTTTGGTTGGGGGAGGGTCAAGAACATTAGGGGCCACTCTACTTCTAAGGGAGGGAGTCCCTTTGTAAATCACTTGTGGTCTGGCTGGAAGAACACCCCCCAATATTTGATCATTTGTAAGGATATGCCAATGTTTCCTGATGAGCTTAGCCACATTTCTGTGTTGTATAGAATAAGTGGTTATAAAGGGGATAGAAGGTATCCTGTCTTGATTGGATGTTTTAACCTTCAATAGCTCATTCCTATCCAGCACTGACACTTCTTCAAGGGTATTCATAAGGGAAACCTCAGAATAACCTTTTTGAGAAACCGCTTAATCAAAATATTAGCCTCAGATAGGAACTCATCATGTTCAGAACAGTTAAGCCTCAGATGCAAAAGTTGGCTTTTTGGTACCGATCTTAACCAGGCTTCATGATGGCAACTATCAGTGGGTATATAAGAGTTACGATCCATACTCTTAAAAAAGGTAGCCGTAGTAAACCAGCCATCTTTAATATCGATTTTCAAGTCTAGAAAACGAATCTCAGTTTGACTGGCCTCATAGCTGAGAATGATGCCCCGATCGTTAGCATTTAACTCACTCATAAAAGAGTCCAAGTCATCTCAGCCACCATCCCATAGGAGGAGGATGTCATCTGTGTATCTAGCCCACAGCACCAACTGGGGTTTACGGTGGGCATAGATGACATCCTACTCCCATAGGGCCATAAAGAGGTTTGCCAGACTGGGGGCATACTTAGCCCCCATGGCAACCCCCCTATCTTGCCTATAGAACTGGCCCCCAAACCATAAATAGTTTCAAGTAACTGCAAAGTGGAGCAACTGCATTATAAAACAAATTTGCTCATCAAATAAACCAGAATCTCGCCTTAAAAATAATTCAACTGCAAACAGCCCCAGATTATGCGGTATTATTGTGTACAATGATGTAACGTCAGCCGTTACCAACCACCACCCCGAACTAGGAACTATTACTCGAAACTATTTCTGGTTTGGAAGGCCAGTTCTATAGGCAAGATAGGGGGTTGCTATGGGGGCTAAGTATGTGTATTAAGTTAATTTTTGTATTTATTTATTTTTTTTTTATTATTATTTTCATTTTTATTTTTTTACGCAATGAGATTAATTTCCTATTGTGTTTTTTTCATTGGTACAATATTTCATTTTTTCATTCTTTATATATAATTCCTATTTTTTGGCACTGATCAATTAATTTGTTTAGGCCTGCCTAGTTTCATGTTTCCACTAGATGGCGGTACATGACCTGTGTATTATTATTTTTAGAATCTGTTAGGATTTTCATATTTAGGCTGGTTTCTTATTGGTGCAATGTTCTAACTGGCCATTATACTTTGCTTCCTAGATCGCTTTCTAAATTATTTGTTTTTTTTCCAATTTTTTATTATAGTTTTAGTGCTTTTTGGTCACTTTACATTTCCGTTCTGGATAATTGGTGTTGCCACACATGCTTCACATCGAGGCGTGGTTTCTATGTGTATTTAAAGCGATGAGTCAGAGCATCGCCCGTTCCCTTGACGACATCTTTCTAAGACGAAACGTACGTCGGAAGGTTGACGCGCTGACGTCATTGCTGTGTGTCTCGTCTCGGACGGGTGTTCACTGGCCGGCCGGCTGCTGTATTTTAATCCATGCTTTTACATTCTACTATCTACGTAAGTGCAATACTTTATTTGATAAACTGTTCATACATATTGATCTGCGCTATGAAGAGCCGTGTTTTTATTCTTTTTGGCTCCTTCCTGCTGCCTGTATACTGATCTTTCGGATGGAGCTACCCTGATGTGCTTGGCTGCTTGGTTATTCTGGTCATCCTCTCTCCATACTGTTGATCCTAATAGGACGCCACTACGATCGTGTGCCTGATTATATATAAGCTGTTTCCCAGCTTGTTGCTGGTAAGCATTCAATTTATCTGGTGGTGGATTTTTTCTCACGGGGTGCTATTGGCAGGATTTGCCCACTTCATTGCAATTTATGTGACTTTCTTTTGAAATTCACTTTTGGACTTTATTTTTTTATTGATTTAATATTTTATTACACAGTTGGTGTATATAATATTATTTATGTGATCCTTCAGAGATCCATACACAATTTGGTCATAGCGCGGTTCCTACCTGAATGAGCCCTAATTCATGGAGCACTGCAGAGACCACTTGGCAGTGGCATGCATAGATCAACTAAAGTTAGCCGCACGGCACCAGTACTGGCCACCCACCCTGCTGCAGACACTGTTCTCACCTCCCTCTTCCCACGTTCCTGCACACATGTTTCAACATCTCATAAAACTCTGCCAATTTACCTCCCTCCACACATCCCGCAGAACAATCTCCTGCAGACATCCCTCATGGTGGGATCAGCAGCAGCTGGCATCTCCGCCTCCACCTGGAAACTGAGTGGGGGTGCTGGAGAGTGTCCAGCAAGTCGGAGGGAGAAAACTTTAGTCTGGCGCTGTATTAACAAAGCGGCTATGTGTGTTTAACTTAGCAGTGCTGATTTTTACTTAGCGGCACTGGTGCAGCGTTGCAGCCTCTTTTACGGCGCATTTGAGTGGCCCAGGGGAGCAGGCTGATTTAGAGGGAGGGTAGGACTAACCTGGAGGGGCAATTGCCCCCGTGTGATGCCACTGCATATATGCTGTGCGGGAACTCAGCAAATTCTGTGCGTTTTTCTGACCCGCAATGAAATCGCACTCCGTTAATGCGATCTGCTACCGGTATCAATGTTAAAATGAATGACACTCCAAAACAGATTACAAGATGCAAAACCCTGCTTTCATCTGACCTGCTTCTGTGTTATCCCTGTTTGCCAATGTTTGTTGCTCATTTTTGTTGCCAATGTCAGCCTGGACTTCTGACCAAGATTTTGCCTACCAATTCTATACTTCACTGCCTGCACATTGCCAACCTCTGTTTGATCCTGACCTTGAATCTGCCTACAATTTGATACCTTCCTGCTCGGCTGTTACCAAATAAACTCAGTGTATCCTGGGTACCAGTGGTGGCCGGTGCTCCATATTTGGGGGGGGGCAACCGACCGACTGATCGACCGATCTACCATCCGCCATGTCCCCCCTCCACTTATCCCATCTAGGTCGCGGGCAACGCTTTCTCCTCGTCGGCTTCACCTTGCGCCTCCTCCTCGGCTTCACGGCGGCTTCCCCTGCGTCTTCTCCCCCTCGGCGGCCAATACAATCACTTCTCCTCTCGGCCAGACCCGCTTCCTGATTGGTTGGGAGGAGAGTGAGGTAAACAATAGTGAATATTAATTTGCTATTGCCACACAACCAGGTGGGCTCAATGCCCTGCGCCCTAAGCCCACCCTTTTTTGAAGCCAATTAGAGCCTCTGGTTCTAATCACATGCTTCCAAAAAAAAAACCCCATTGGAATCCATGCATCCAGTGCCCTGCATATAAATTAGGGGCATAGATTAGGGGGGCGCCCCTGCGCCCCGTATGGACGGACCACCACTGCACCCACTGTATTTCTGCTTGTCTGATATTAGCCTTCCCAAATATCAGTTTGCAATTTCAGCACCCTTGCACTTGTGCCCTTTCATTGTCTCAACTTCCAGGGTGTTCGGATGGGAATTTTGCAAGAGGCCACCTTCATCATCTCTGGCTCCTCATACTGGTACATAACATTATGTCTAATAAAAAAAAAATAGTTATTGATGTATTTATGAGCCAATCACCCAACTAATTTCTGTAAAAAATGCATTAGAATACAATATGTATTACCAGCATTGTTGTTATTGGAAGTAGAATGCAAAAAAAGTGTTGATATTATTAAAAATAAAAAAATATATATAATGAATTCTGTTACTGTCACATTACCAAGTTACCAAGTTTTTTCAGACTACCATAGTTTTATTACATGGTGATCCTGTCAGTAGATCCATTATTTTCCTCTTCCTTTAACAGGTTGACAACATTGTGGTAGGGAAATCTTAAACAGGGTGGTATCTTTAAATGGAATTTAAGTGACAAACAAATTAGAGCCAACTCCAATTAAAGCTAACTTTCAATTAAAACCCTATTTTCGGCTGACAATTTTCTGCGGCCGATATATCGGTGCATCCCTATTTGAAACATACATTTATAGAGAAGAAAATCTATTGGCATTGGACAATGACATACAGCAGACCCAGAGATATGACAAAATGAGCTTTGCCTAGCTATGATAATACTCCAAGTCCTTGTGGGACTTGGAGTATTATCGCTATTATGGGACTTGGAGTATTAACGCTTCAGTTAAAACACTGTATGGACTGGAGCAAACTTTAGACAGGTAATGCTCCAAGTCCTTAGGGGAACAGCTAAAACACTGTATAGATTGGAGCAAACTTTAGAAGCAATAAAACCCCTTACACAGAGTTTCTATGATTATTGAAAATGTACAGTATACAAGTTCTTTATTACTATGTACTGTACAATGTTATATTCTTCTCTACTTTTAATAAAGGTTTAATTGTGAAAAAAAAAAAAAAAATAAATAAAATGTATTTTTTGTGCATTTGCTATATTAACTTAACCTGTTCTTCCAGTGCTACATGTACCTGCAGTTTCCCAGAAGGTGTTCAGTGGAATCAGATTTGATTGTTGTAGATTGAGTGGTTGTATAAGCAACATTTGTAGTAGTGCTTGATTCTAGAATAAAGTAATATAGCTTTACGTATTAAATCCAAAGGATACCATAACATTACAATATCTAGATAACTATAAAAGTAAATTGTTGGTATTTTAATACATTAACAGATGTATAAACTCATATACAGTGATACCTCGGTTCACAAACGCTTCTGTTGACGAACAACTCGGTTCGCAAACAGAAGAGTTGACAAAAATTTGCTTCGGTTCATGAACACGAGCCGCCTCCATCTTCCCTGCTCTGACACATTCATATTGAGAAGAGCAGTGCAAGATGAGAGTCTTAGGAGAACCTGTCCACTCAGATAGGGGTTTCTGCCCCCTGACTACCATGAGGGTGGGCTCAGTTATTGGGACTCATGAAAAAACAGTATGTAATATATGTTTAAAATCCTTTTTTTGTAATTTTACTGTATATATAAACAAAAAAAAAGTTCAGAACGGATTAGCCTGATTTACATTGAACCCTATGGGAAAATTTGCCTCGGTTCACAACCAATTCGGTTCGTGACCAGAGTCCTTTCATGAATTAAGTTTGTGAACCGAGGTACCACTGTACACACACAGCATATACGTTCTTTTTTTTGTTTACAAACTTTTTTTATTAGGTACAAAATGGTGGTACAAAACATTACAGCATATACTTTCTAAAGGGTTCAATAGCTGTATTTGCCACTGTTCTTGGTTAGGGTTTTTTTTTTTTTTTTACAGATTTTATTTATTTTTTCAGTTATTTTTTTTTTTCACCTAGAAATGTTTCCTTTTCCTCCTTATATTAACTGCTTCCAGTCATTTTAGACATTTTTGCTGTACTTTATTTAAATATAACACATTTATTAGTTCACAATTAGAATACTTTATTCAGATTCAGAATGCTTTATTAATCCCAAAAGGAAATCATCAAGTATAATAAGTGAGCAATGACTCGTAATTCAATCTCTTCTCCTTCTAAGTGGGCTAATGTATTCTTTTTCAATAGGTATGTAAAAATACCACACTTTTTCCTCCAATATACAGAACTTTTTTCCTCGATGTACAAAACTTTTCTTTGAAAATGTTCACTAGTTAACCATTTTTTAGTATGCTAGTTAGCCATGCATGCCAGAATAAAAGTTGCACTAATAGTGTACAGACTCTCTAAAGTGGCATACAAGGAAATACTGTAGTGTACAAATTTCACATGACTTTATAAAAAGGCTTGTACATACTGTATATACAGTTTTTCTGCCTCTGACAAAAGCTAATGAAGCATGACAAAGCAAAACTTGCAAAATATATAGTAGCACATTTTTTTTACTTAGACATAACAAGGAAATGTTTGAAATTAATTAAATACCTAAGTTTAGTTGCAGAAACATATTCATTGTTTAATTCAATATTTGTATAGGATGTAATGCAAGATATCATACTTATTACTGGGCACATACTACTGCAACACAAACTGTTTCATCATTCTTTAAATTGTTCCCAGTATAGACACTTTCCTGTTTTTCACAGGACTAAATTTTAGACAGGATGTGAAACCGTAAAATGTGAAGTAAGTAGCATTAACAAAATCATACATTTAGTAAACATTAAACCATTAAACCATAAATAAAAACTAGCTTACAGAGTGCAAACTGGAAGTATGTTCTTAAAGAACCAAAGGATAAAATAATAAATTTGTTACTTTTAGCCCTGATAATTGTTCTTGACGGAGGTTTCTGTTTTTTATATCAGGTATAGAAAAATTTAGCGTGGATTTCAAGGAGTTAAACTGTATAGCCAAAACTTTACATTGTGTAGTTTTGGATATAGTGAAGGGTTAAACCCACTATTTATTTTCTTTGTTTGTGTCCGTTGGGGATATTTCCCTTAAATTCCTGTCCTGGAGATTTAGCAGAAAGCGGGAGTTACTCCCCCCCGAAGTGAAGAGAGTTCCCTTCTTAGGCAGTTTTCACCAGGAATGTGAAAGTGGTCGGTTTGCTCTGAGTTGGGTTTGCAGAATCAAGTGGGGTGTATGTGAAGCCCTTTTTCAAAGCTAATAGGCAATATATTGTTTAAAAACAAGGGTGTGTGTAGCCGAGAACCGCAATGGGGGACATGTGCCAATACAAAAAAAAAATCACTGTTTAGCAGAAAACAGTCTTTTCATGTGGTCTAAAGGGCAATGTTGAAACAACACAATTCCTTAAGATAACACGTTTATAGGATGCCTAAAAGTCTAATATGCTTTTATGGAACAGCACAATGTAGTGCTTAAAAGTAAAACAATTACAGCCAGGTATGCAGCCTGGGTTGATAGGAAAGGGAGGCAGTACCAATCCTGTACCCACACCAGGCAACATGTCTTAACATTGTGAGGGCACCTTGCAAGGAAGGGGGAGGGAAAGCAAAGTATCATGTCAGCCATCAAGAAGATCATGCCAGATGCACACATGTACAAGCATTGGAATACCATACCAGTGCTTACAAGTTCCAGTCTTCAGTTTCAGCCCCCTTGTACTTGTGCGCTTTCATCGTCCTTGCAGGCTCTATCTCAAATTCCCTAGGTGCTCACATGGGAATTGTGCAAAAAGGCCACTCTTGTATCTCGGGCTCCTCATACAGGTGCGT
Source organism: Aquarana catesbeiana (assembly GCF_042186555.1). Lineage (NCBI taxonomy): Eukaryota > Metazoa > Chordata > Amphibia > Anura > Ranidae > Aquarana > Aquarana catesbeiana. The sequence continues at coordinate 502,009,070 of NC_133325.1, forward strand.
GACAGACCTCTTCCCCACATCTTGCCCCCAAAAAAGATTCTGGGGACCCTTAAGAATCTGGAAAACCCACTTAATAATAACCCCCCCCCCCCTACTCCCCTAAATATTGTCCCTTACCAGTGGAGTAATACAGGCATAAGTAAGCATTATTGCTCATTCCCAAAAAAGTGAAATGCAAATAAAACACTTATACCATGAAAGAAATTTAAAATGTAAATCTATCAATCATGACTACCAACTGCCTGATGATGTTTCCACACCACCATAACGACCCACTGCCTGACAGTGTTTTCCCTGCTGCGCTCCATTTGCTAAATGACAGATCTCTAGGTGCTGCTTTAAAATAGACAACAGTCCCAGGGATCCTGAGTGACATCATTGACCAAATATGGTCATGACATATTTGGCCAATGATGTCTTCCAGGATCCTTAATGTCTGTTTATATACAGCAGCTGAGAATTTGGGGGTGTTTGTTTACATAGGGCAGCCAGGGACTGGGGCAGGCAAACTGCTTAATTTGGACTAAACGGTTTACTCACACTGCAAACGATGAATGGGCTGGGTTCTGGCTGAATCCACACTTGACCTGAACCTGAATCTCATCCCTAGTTGTTACCAGAACCAAAAGTGCACCAGAAGTGCCACCATTGAAAGATTTCTCCTCGTCTCCTGACGACAACTGTAAAATTTAGGACTTCTCATTACTTTCTGTCTGTTCTCCTCCCCCCCCCCCCCCCCCCGGTCGAAGTATTGGGGTATGTGGTGGTCTTTGGTGTGGTGTCTCAAAAGTTCTTCCTTGTTCTCCCCCTTCTTCCGATACTTCCTAGATTCATCCACCATGGTGATGTCATCTATTTCATTTATCATATCCATCTCTGCTTGTCATTTATAGACTTTCTGGTTTTTATAGTCCATGACATCTCTCTTGAATTTATGTTTTTTTTTGTTTGGATCTCTACATCATATTTCTTAATGGCTTCCTGTAACTCCCCTTCTTTATTTTTATATTCTTTCTGATTTCCAAAAGGGGCCAGTAGATTTTTAATTTCTGTAATGCCGCGTACACACGGTCGGACTTTTCGTCTACAAAAGTCCGACAGCCTGTCCGACAGACTTCCGGCGGACTTCCGGCGGACTTTCGGCGGACTTGCAGCAGACTTTCTAACGAACGGACTTGCCTACACACGACCACACAAAAGTCCGACGGATTCGTACGTGATGACGTACACCGGACTAAAATAAGGAAGTTCATAGCCAGTAGCCAATAGCTGCCCTAGCATGGGTTTTTGTCCGTCGGACTAGCACACAGACGAGCGGATTTCGGGGTCCGTCGTAGTTACGACGTAAAGATTTGAAGCATGTTTCAAATCTAAAGTCCGTCGGATTTGAGGCTGAAAAAGTCTGCTGAAAGTCCGGAGAAGCCCACACACGATCGGATTACCAGCCAGCTTTAGTCCGTCGGCGTCCGTTGGACTTTTGTAGATGAAAAGTCCGACCGTGTGTACGCGGCATAATAGTTGTCTCAATTAGCCATAATTTAAATTGTCTCCTTTTTACTATATTTTGTAATAGATCGTTCTCACACTGGTTGAAAAAGATGTATTAATCATCCATAAGGGATTTCTCCCATCTAAGTCTTCTTGATGTCATTTTTCACTAATATACATTTCTGAGGTTGCTATATCCCACCATACTCTATGCTGTTTTTCCATGATGTGTTTTAGCTGTTTAGACTATCCATATCCTGCCTGTTGGTTACCTGTTCTTTTTTAAATACTACTCCTACATCAATATTCCTATTGGTCATCTATAAAAAATGTCTATAGCTGCAGAATCAATCACACCCTAGGGCAGGGGTGTCCAAACTTTTTTCAAAGAGGGCCAGATTTGATGAAGTGAACATGCGTGAGGGCCGACCATTTTACCTGACATTCTTTGAACCATTCATTTCAGTCTGTGTGTTCATTCGAGCACTAATACACTACCCGACAAGAATTCTCTTGCCTTTGTGGCTGTGTGTGAGTAAAGAGATGAGCTTGGGCGTGTTATTTGTATATACCATATTTATTGTCGTGTAACACGCACCTTCACTTTAAGAGGGAAGTTTCAGGAAAAAAACTTAAATTTTAAATAAAGAACCATAAAGAAAAATAAGGGTCAGTGCCCATCTGCAGCCCCACCATTGCTATGAATGCAGCACCACCATTGCCATCAGTGCAGCACCCCCACTGCCAGGAATGCAGCACCCACCATTGCCAGGAATGCAGCGCCCACCATTGCCAGGAATGCAGCACCCAGTATGGCCAGGAATGCAGCACCCAGTATGGCCAGGAATGCAGCGCCCACCATTGCCAGAAATGCAGCACCCAGTATTGCCAGGAATGCAGCACCCAATATGGCCAGGAATGCAGCACCCCCATTGCCAAGAATGCAGCACCCAGTATTGCCAGGAATGCAGCACCCACCATTGCCAGGAATGCAGCACCCAGTATGGCCAGGAATGCAGCACCCAGTATGGCCAGGAATGCAGCACCCCCCATTGCCAGGAACGCAGCACCCAGTATTGGCAGGAATGCAGCACCCACCATGGCCAAGAATGCAGCACCCAGTATGGCCAAGAATGCAGCACCCAGTATGGCCAAGAATGCAGCCCCCATCATTGTCAGGAATGCAGCCCCCATCATTGTCAGGAATGTCAGGAATGCAGCCCCCCATCATTGCCAGGAATGCAGCCCCCATCATTGTCAAGAATGTCAGGAATGCAGTCCCCATCATTGTCAGGAATGTCAGGAATTCAGACCCCATCATTGTCAGGAATGAAGCCCTTATCATTGCTAGGAATATCAGGAATGCAGCCCTCTTTATTGTCAAGAATGTCAGGAATGCAGCCCTCATCTTTGTCAGGAATGTCAGGAATGCAGCCCCCCATCATTGCCAGGAATGTCAGGAATGCAGCCCCCATCATTGCCAAGAATGTCAGGAATGCAGCCCTCATCATTGCCAGGAATGTCAGGAAGGCAGCCCCCATCATTGTCAGGAATGTCAGAAATGCAGCCCCCATCATTGTCAGGAATGCAGCCCCCATCATTGCCAGGAATGCAGCCCCCATCATTGCAAGGAATGTCAGGAATGCAGCCCCCATCATTGCCAAGAATGTCAGGAATGCAGCCCTCATCATTGCCAGGAATGTCAGGAATGCAGCCCCCATCATTGTCAGGAATGTCAGAAATGCAACCCCCATCATTGTCAGGAATGCAGCCCCCATCATTGCCAGGAATGCAGCCCCCATCATTGCCAGGAATGTCAGGAATGCAGCCCCCATCATTGCCAGGAATGTCAGGAATGCAGCCCCCATCATTGCCAGGAATGTCAGGAATGCAGCCCCCATCATTGTCAGGAATGCAGCCCCCATCCTTGTCAGGAATGCAGCCCCCATCATTGTCAGGAATGCAGCCCCCATCATTGCCAGGAATGTCAGAAATGCAGCCCCCCATCATTGCCAGGAATGCAGCCCCCATCATTGCCAGGAATGTCAGGAATGCAGCCCCCATCATTGTCAGGAATGCAGCCCCCATCATTGTCAGGAATGCAGCCCCCATCATTGCCAGGAATTGCAGGAATGCAGCCCCCCATCATTGCCAGGAATGCAGCCCCCATCATTCTCAGGAATGTCAGGAATGCAGCCCCCATCATTGTCAGGAATGTCAGGAATGCAGCCCCCATCATTGTCAGGAATGTCAGGAATGCAGCCCCCATCATTGCCAGGAATGTCAGGAATGCAGCCCCCATCATTGCCAGGAATGTCAGGTATGCAGCCCTCATCATTGCCAGGAATGTCAGGAATGCAGCCCCCATCATTGCCAGGAATGTCAGGAATGAAGCCCCCATCATTGCCAGGAATGTCAGGAATGAAGCCCCCATCATTGTCAGGAATGCAGCCCCCCATCATTGCCAGGAATGCAGCCCCCATCATTGTCAGGAATGCAGCCCCCATCATTGTCAGGAATGTCAGGAATGCAGCCCCCATCATTGTCAGGAATGTCAGGAATGCAGCCCCCATCATTGCCAGGAATGTCAGGAATGCAGCCCCCATCATTGCCAGGAATGTCAGGTATGTAGCCCTCATCATTGCCAGGAATGTCAGGAATGCAGCCCCCATCATTGCCAGCAATGTCAGGAATGAAGCCCCCATCATTGCCAGGAATGTCAGGAATGAAGCCCCCATCATTGTCAGGAATGCAGCCCCCATCATTGCCAGGAATGTCAGGAATGCAGCCTAATCATTGTCAGGAATGTCAGGAATGCAGCCCCATCATTGCCAGGAATGTCAGGAATGCAGCCCCCATCATTGTCAGGAATGCAGCCCCCAGCATTGCCAGGAATGCAGCCCCCGTCATTGCCAGGAATGCAGCCCCCGTCATTGCCAGGAATGCAGCCCCCATCATTGCCAGGAATGTCAGGAATGCAGCCCCAATCATTGCCAGGAATGTCAGGAATGCAGACCCCATCATTGCCAGGAATGTCAGGAATGCAGACCCCATCATTGTCAGGAATGCCAGGAATGCAGCCTAATCATTGTCAGGAATGTCAGGAATGCAGCCCCCATCATTGTCAGGAATGCAGCCCCCTTCAATGTCAGGAATGCAGCCCCCATCATCGCCAAGAATGCAGCCCCCATCATTGCCAGGAATGCAGCCCCCATCATTGCCAGGAATGTCAGGAATGCAGCCCCCATCATTGCCAGGAATGTCAGGAATGCAGCCCCCATCATTGTCAGGAATGTCAGGAATGCAGCCCCCATCATTGCCAGGAATGTCAGGAATGCAGCCCCCATTATTGCCAGGAATGTCAGGAATGCAGCCCCCATCATTGTCAGGAATGCAGCCCCCACTATTGCCAGGAATGTCAGGAATGCAGCCCCCACCATTGTCAAGAATGTCAGGAATGCAGAACCCATCATTGCCAGGAATGTCAGGAATACAGCCCCATCATTGTCAGGAATGCCAGGAATGCAGCCTAATCATTGTCAGGAATGTCAGGAATGCAGCCCCATCATTGCCAGGAATGTCAGGAATGCAGCCCCCATCATTGTCAGGAATGCAGCCCCCTTCAATGTCAGGAATGCAGCCCCCATCATCGCCAGGAATGCAGCCCCCATCATTCCCAGGAATGCAGCCCCCATCATTGCCAGGAATGTCAGGAATGCAGCCCCCATCATTGCCAGGAATGTCAGGAATGCAGCCCCCATCATTGTCAGGAATGTCAGGAATGCAGCCCCCATCATTGCCAGGAATGTCAGGAATGCAGCCCCCATTATTGCCAGGAATGTCAGGAATGCAGCCCCCATCATTGTCAGGAATGCAGCCCCCACTATTGCCAGGAATGTCAGGAATGCAGCCCCCACCATTGTCAAGAATGTCAGGAATGCAGAACCCATCATTGCCAGGAATGTCAGGAATACAGCCCCATCATTGTCAGGAATGCCAGGAATGCAGCCTAATCATTGTCAGGAATGTCAGGAATGCAGCCCCATCATTGCCAGGAATGTCAGGAATGCAGCCCCCATCATTGTCAGGAATGCAGCCCCCTTCAATGTCAGGAATGCAGCCCCCATCATCGCCAGGAATGCAGCCCCCATCATTCCCAGGAATGCAGCCCCCATCATTGCCAGGAATGTCAGGAATGCAGCCCCCATCATTGCCAGGAATGTCAGGAATGCAGCCCCCATCATCGCCAGGAATGCAGCCCCCATCATTCCCAGGAATGCAGCCCCCATCATTGCCAGGAATGTCAGGAATGCAGCCCCCATCATCGCCAGGAATGCAGCCCCCATCATTCCCAGGAATGCAGCCCCCATCATTGCCAGGAATGTCAGGAATGCAGCCCCCATCATTGCCAGGAATGTCAGGAATGCAGCCCCATCATTGTCAGGAATGCAACCCCCTTCAATGTCAGGAATGCAGCCCTCATCATCGCCAGGAATGCAGCCCCCATCATTCCCAGAAATGCAGCCCCCATCATTGCCAGGAATGTCAGGAATGCAGCCCCCATCATTGCCAGGAATGTCAGGAATGCAGCCCCCATCATTGCCAGGAATGACAGGAATGCAGCCCCCATCATTGTCAGGAATGCAGCCCCCTTCAATGTCAGGAATGCAGCCCCCATCATCGCCAGGAATGCAGCCCCCATCATTCCCAGGAATGCAGCCCCCATCATTGCCAGGAATGTCAGGAATGCAGCCCCCATCATTGCTATGAATGCAGCACCACCATTGCCATCAGTGCAGCACCCCCACTGCCAGGAATGCAGCACCCACCATTGCCAGGAATGCAGCGCCCACCATTGCCAGGAATGCAGCACCCAGTATGGCCAGGAATGCAGCACCCAGTATGGCCAGGAATGCAGCGCCCACCATTGCCAGAAATGCAGCACCCAGTATTGCCAGGAATGCAGCACCCAATATGGCCAGGAATGCAGCACCCCCATTGCCAAGAATGCAGCACCCAGTATTGCCAGGAATGCAGCACCCACCATTGCCAGGAATGCAGCACCCAGTATGGCCAGGAATGCAGCACCCAGTATGGCCAGGAATGCAGCACCCCCCATTGCCAGGAACGCAGCACCCAGTATTGGCAGGAATGCAGCACCCACCATGGCCAAGAATGCAGCACCCAGTATGGCCAAGAATGCAGCACCCAGTATGGCCAAGAATGCAGCCCCCATCATTGTCAGGAATGCAGCCCCCATCATTGTCAGGAATGTCAGGAATGCAGCCCCCCATCATTGCCAGGAATGCAGCCCCCATCATTGTCAAGAATGTCAGGAATGCAGTCCCCATCATTGTCAGGAATGTCAGGAATTCAGACCCCATCATTGTCAGGAATGAAGCCCTTATCATTGCTAGGAATATCAGGAATGCAGCCCTCTTTATTGTCAAGAATGTCAGGAATGCAGCCCTCATCTTTGTCAGGAATGTCAGGAATGCAGTCCTCATCATTGCCAGGAATGTCAGCAATGCAGCCCCCCATCATTGCCAGGAATGTCAGGAATGCAGCCCCCATCATTGCCAAGAATGTCAGGAATGCAGCCCTCATCATTGCCAGGAATGTCAGGAAGGCAGCCCCCATCATTGTCAGGAATGTCAGAAATGCAGCCCCCATCATTGTCAGGAATGCAGCCCCCATCATTGCCAGGAATGCAGCCCCCATCATTGCAAGGAATGTCAGGAATGCAGCCCCCATCATTGCCAAGAATGTCAGGAATGCAGCCCTCATCATTGCCAGGAATGTCAGGAATGCAGCCCCCATCATTGTCAGGAATGTCAGAAATGCAACCCCCATCATTGTCAGGAATGCAGCCCCCATCATTGCCAGGAATGCAGCCCCCATCATTGCCAGGAATGTCAGGAATGCAGCCCCCATCATTGCCAGGAATGTCAGGAATGCAGCCCCCATCATTGCCAGGAATGTCAGGAATGCAGCCCCCATCATTGTCAGGAATGCAGCCCCCATCATTGTCAGGAATGCAGCCCCCATCCTTGTCAGGAATGCAGCCCCCATCATTGTCAGGAATGCAGCCCCCATCATTGCCAGGAATGTCAGGAATGCAGCCCCCCATCATTGCCAGGAATGCAGCCCCCATCATTGCCAGGAATGTCAGGAATGCAGCCCCCATCATTGTCAGGAATGCAGCCCCCATCATTGTCAGGAATGCAGCCCCCATCATTGCCAGGAATTGCAGGAATGCAGCCCCCCATCATTGCCAGGAATGCAGCCCCCATCATTGTCAGGAATGTCAGGAATGCAGCCCCCATCATTGTCAGGAATGTCAGGAATGCAGCCCCCATCATTGTCAGGAATGTCAGGAATGCAGCCCCCATCATTGCCAGGAATGTCAGGAATGCAGCCCCCATCATTGCCAGGAATGTCAGGTATGCAGCCCTCATCATTGCCAGGAATGTCAGGAATGCAGCCCCCATCATTGCCAGGAATGTCAGGAATGAAGCCCCCATCATTGCCAGGAATGTCAGGAATGAAGCCCCCATCATTGTCAGGAATGCAGCCCCCCATCATTGCCAGGAATGCAGCCCCCATCATTGTCAGGAATGCAGCCCCCATCATTGTCAGGAATGTCAGGAATGCAGCCCCCATCATTGTCAGGAATGTCAGGAATGCAGCCCCCATCATTGCCAGGAATGTCAGGAATGCAGCCCCCATCATTGCCAGGAATGTCAGGTATGCAGCCCTCATCATTGCCAGGAATGTCAGGAATGCAGCCCCCATCATTGCCAGCAATGTCAGGAATGAAGCCCCCATCATTGCCAGGAATGTCAGGAATGAAGCCCCCATCATTGTCAGGAATGCAGCCCCCATCATTGCCAGGAATGTCAGGAATGCAGCCTAATCATTGTCAGGAATGTCAGGAATGCAGCCCCATCATTGCCAGGAATGTCAGGAATGCAGCCCCCATCATTGTCAGGAATGCAGCCCCCAGCATTGCCAGGAATGCAGCCCCCGTCATTGCCAGGAATGCAGCCCCCGTCATTGCCAGGAATGCAGCCCCCATCATTGCCAGGAATGTCAGGAATGCAGCCCCAATCATTGCCAGGAATGTCAGGAATGCAGACCCCATCATTGCCAGGAATGTCAGGAATGCAGACCCCATCATTGTCAGGAATGCCAGGAATGCAGCCTAATCATTGTCAGGAATGTCAGGAATGCAGCCCCCATCATTGTCAGGAATGCAGCCCCCTTCAATGTCAGGAATGCAGCCCCCATCATCGCCAAGAATGCAGCCCCCATCATTGCCAGGAATGCAGCCCCCATCATTGCCAGGAATGTCAGGAATGCAGCCCCCATCATTGCCAGGAATGTCAGGAATGCAGCCCCCATCATTGTCAGGAATGTCAGGAATGCAGCCCCCATCATTGCCAGGAATGTCAGGAATGCAGCCCCCATCATTGCCAGGAATGTCAGGAATGCAGCCCCCATCATTGTCAGGAATGCAGCCCCCACTATTGCCAGGAATGTCAGGAATGCAGCCCCCACCATTGTCAAGAATGTCAGGAATGCAGAACCCATCATTGCCAGGAATGTCAGGAATACAGCCCCATCATTGTCAGGAATGCCAGGAATGCAGCCTAATCATTGTCAGGAATGTCAGGAATGCAGCCCCATCATTGCCAGGAATGTCAGGAATGCAGCCCCCATCATTGTCAGGAATGCAGCCCCCTTCAATGTCAGGAATGCAGCCCCCATCATCGCCAGGAATGCAGCCCCCATCATTCCCAGGAATGCAGCCCCCATCATTGCCAGGAATGTCAGGAATGCAGCCCCCATCATTGCCAGGAATGTCAGGAATGCAGCCCCCATCATCGCCAGGAATGCAGCCCCCATCATTCCCAGGAATGCAGCCCCCATCATTGCCAGGAATGTCAGGAATGCAGCCCCCATCATTGCCAGGAATGTCAGGAATGCAGCCCCCATCATTGCCAGGAATGTCAGGAATGCAGCCCCATCATTGTCAGGAATGCAGCCCCCTTCAATGTCAGGAATGCAGCCCTCATCATCGCCAGGAATGCAGCCCCCATCATTCCCAGAAATGCAGCCCCCATCATTGCCAGGAATGTCAGGAATGCAGCCCCCATCATTGCCAGGAATGTCAGGAATGCAGCCCCCATCATTGCCAGGAATGACAGGAATGCAGCCCCCCATCATTGTCAGGAATGCAGCCCCCTTCAATGTCAGGAATGCAGCCCCCATCATCGCCAGGAATGCAGCCCCCATCATTCCCAGGAATGCAGCCCCCATCATTGCCAGGAATGTCAGGAATGCAGCCCCCATCATTGCCAGGAATGTCAGGAATGCAGCCCCCATCATTGCCAGGAATGTCAGGAATGCAGCCCCCATCATTGTCAGGAATGCAGCCCCCTTCAATGTCAGGAATGCAGCCCCCATCATCGCCAGGAATGCAGCCCCCATCATTCCCAGGAATGCAGCCCCCATCATTGCCAGGAATGTCAGGAATGCAGCCCCCATCATCGCCAGGAATGCAGCCCCCATCATTCCCAGGAATGCAGCCCCCATCATTGCCAGGAATGTCAGGAATGCAGCCCCCATCATTGCCAGGAATGTCAGGAATGCAGCCCCCATCAGTGCCAGGAATGTCAGGAATGCAGCCCCCATCATTGTCAGGAATGCAGCCCCCACTATTGCCAGGAATGTCAGGAATGCAGCCCCCACCATTGTCAAGAATGTCAGGAATGCAGAACCCATCATTGCCAGGAATGTCAGGAATACAGCCCCATCATTGTCAGGAATGCCAGGAATGCAGCCTAATCATTGTCAGGAATGTCAGGAATGCAGCCCCATCATTGCCAGGAATGTCAGGAATGCAGCCCCCATCATTGTCAGGAATGCAGCCCCCTTCAATGTCAGGAATGCAGCCCCCATCATCGCCAGGAATGCAGCCCCCATCATTCCCAGGAATGCAGCCCCCATCATTGCCAGGAATGTCAGGAATGCAGCCCCCATCATTGCCAGGAATGTCAGGAATGCAGCCCCCATCATCGCCAGGAATGCAGCCCCCATCATTCCCAGGAATGCAGCCCCCATCATTGCCAGGAATGTCAGGAATGCAGCCCCCATCATTGCCAGGAATGTCAGGAATGCAGCCCCCATCATTGCCAGGAATGTCAGGAATGCAGCCCCATCATTGTCAGGAATGCAGCCCCCTTCAATGTCAGGAATGCAGCCCTCATCATCGCCAGGAATGCAGCCCCCATCATTCCCAGAAATGCAGCCCCCATCATTGCCAGGAATGTCAGGAATGCAGCCCCCATCATTGCCAGGAATGTCAGGAATGCAGCCCCCATCATTGCCAGGAATGACAGGAATGCAGCCCCCATCATTGTCAGGAATGCAGCCCCCTTCAATGTCAGGAATGCAGCCCCCATCATCGCCAGGAATGCAGCCCCCATCATTCCCAGGAATGCAGCCCCCATCATTGCCAGGAATGTCAGGAATGCAGCCCCCATCATTGCCAGGAATGTCAGGAATGCAGCCCTCATCATTGCCAGGAATGTCAGGAATGCAGCCCCCATCATTGTCAGGAATGTAGCCCCCTTCAATGTCAGGAATGCAGCCCCCATCATCGCCAGGAATGCAGCCCCCATCATTGCCAGGAATGTCAGGAATGCAGCCCCCATCATCGCCAGGAATGCAGCCCCCATCATTCCCAGGAATGCAGCCCCCATCATTGCCAGGAATGTCAGGAATGCAGCCCCCATCATTGCCAGGAATGTCAGGAATGCAGCCCCCATCAGTGCCAGGAATGTCAGGAATGCAGCCCCCATCATTGCCAGGAATGCAGCCCCCATCATTGCCAGGAATGTCAGGTATGCAGCCCTCATCATTGCCAGGAATGTCAGGAATGCAGCCCCTATCATTGCCAGGAATGTCAGGAATGCAGCCCCCATCATTGCCAGGAATGTCAGGAATGCAGCCATCATCATTGTCAGGAATGTCAGGAATGCAGCCCCTATCATTGCCAGGAATGTCAGGAATGCAGCCCCCATCATTGCCAGGAATGTCAGGAATGCAGCCCCCATCATTGCCAGGAATGTCAGGAATGAAGCCCCCATCATTGCCAGGAATGTCAAGAATGCAGCCATCATCATTATCAGGAATGTCAGGAATGCAGCCCCCTTCATTGCCAGGAATGTCAGGAATGCAGCCCCCATCATTGTCAGGAATGCAGCCATCATCATTGTCAGGAATGTCAGGAATGCAGCCCCCATCATTGCCAGGAATGTCAGGAATGCAGCCCCCATCATTGCCAGGAATGTCAGGAATGCAGCCCCCATCATTGTCAGGAATGCCAGGAATGCAGCCTAATCATTGTCAGGAATGCAGCCCCATCATTGCCAGGAATGTCAGGAATGCAGCCCCCATCATTGTCAGGAATGCAGCCCCCTTCAATGTCAGGAATGCAGCCCCCATCATTGCCAGGAATGCAGCCCCCATGATTGCCAGGAATGCAGCCCCCATCATTGCCAGGAATGTCAGGAATGTCAGGAATGCAGCCCCCATCATTGTCAGGAATGCAGCCCCCATCATTGCCAGGAATGTCAGGAATGCAGCCCCCATCATTGTCAGGAATGCAGCCCCATCATTGCCAGGAATGTCAGGAATGCAGCCCCCATCATTGTCAGGAATGCAGCCCCCTTCAATGTCAGGAATGCAACCCCCATCATCGCCAAGAATGCAGCCCCCATCATTGCCAGGAATGCAGCCCCCATCATTGCCAGGAATGTCAGGAATGCAGCCCCCATCATTACCAGGAATGTCAGGAATGCAGCCCCCATCATTGTCAGGAATGCAGCCCCCACTATTGCCAGGAATGTCAGGAATGCAGCCCCCACCATTGTCAAGAATGTCAGGAATGCAGAACCCATCACTGCCAGGAATGTCAGGAATACAGCCCCCATCATTGTCAGGAATGTCAGGAATGCAGCCCCATCATTGCCAGGAATGTCAGGAATGCAGCCCCCATCATTGTCAGGAATGTCAGGAATGCAGCACCATCATTGTCAGGAATGTAGCCCCCTTCAATGTCAGGAATGCAGCCCCCATCATCGCCAGGAATGCAGCCCCCATCATTCCCAGGAATGCAGCCCCCATCATTCCCAGGAATGCAGCCCCCATCATTGTCAGGAATGCAGCCCCCATCATTGCCAGGAATGTCAGGAATGCAGCCCCCACTATTGCCAGGAATGTCAGGAATGCAGCCCCCACCATTGTCAAGAATGTCAGGAATGCAGAACCCATCATTGCCAGGAATGTCAGCAATACAGCCCCCATCATTGTCAGGAATGTCAGGAATGCAGACTCACCATTGCAGTCAGTGCAGCCTGAATTATGCCCATCCATCTGCAGCCTCAGAGGGGACAGGGAGAGGGCAGGACGAGCGCCAAAAGATAACATACTGGAGAAACTCCTGTTTTCTTGGCCGCCACTTTAATAGAAAGTCCCCTCTCCTTTGATGGACAGAACAGTTGTCCAATAGCAGCGCCGAAGATGGGACTTCCTATTACAGAGGCGATCGGGTAAACAGGAAATACTCCTGTGTGCACGGCTCTCGTCCCGCCTCCTCCCTGTCCCTTCCAAGGCATCTGGACATATATATCTTTTGTGGCCCCGTTGGGGGCCACAAGACATATATGTTCAGATAATCAGGCGGGCCGTTCAAAACTGGAACTGCCCTAGGGTGATCAAAGGAGAATTTGAAATAAATGTTATGTTCCGCGCTACGGTAATAGAAGTGTGGCTGCTGCCCACCCCAACAAAATCCCACAAACGTGGGATAAGTGAAGTAATTGGTGAGCGATGAGAAGGTGGTAATTTTGGCACTGCCTAAGTATAGTGTCTACTATTCAAAATTAAAATTAAATTAAAATAAAAAGGTATAATATATGACATGTACTGTCTCTTAAAATGACAAAATGACAAATGCAAATACTATAAAGTGCACAATCTCAATCGTGCTATATCTAAAACTAAAAATGGCTAGTGGAAATTACATCAATGGAAAGTGCAATACATAATATAACATGAAAAACTATAATAAAGTGCTCAGCGTGCTTTATGTGCAAAAAAATGCCCATATATAAAGCCGGAAATCAGTCCGTGACAAAACTAAAATGTTCCAAGGTGCAGTAAAAAAACACAGTTCATAAATCCACATAGATGGTCTTATTCAAAAGTGACTTGTGCTTGAATAACTCAATCGTGAAGGTTGAGTGAAATTCCACATGTGCTCCCCCTCAGATCCACACTTACCAGAAAGATGTACCCCTGCAGGGGTGAAAAGCATCACACTATGAACAACTCTTTATCCAATGTCTCCTCCTTCTCCGCAATGGATCCAGTCAAAGGGTACATTCACATAAGGATGGGTAGAAAGAAAGGCATCTCATAGTATAAGTCCATAAACCAAGTTTATTAAAGTAAAAAAGTTGAAAAATGCACTCTCCATAGTGCTGCGGGGTCAATACAAATGAGTAGCAGTGTGTCTGGGAAGCCTCGCATTCCACAGATCAGAATCTTCAAAACCGGACGTGACATAATGATGCTACAAGCTCATTATGGGGGTCAATACAAATGAATAGCAGTGTGTCTAGGATGCCTCGCATTCCACAGATCAGAATCTTCAAAACCGGACGTGATATAATGACGCTACAAGCTCATTATGGGGGTCAATACAAATGAATAGCAGTGTGTCTAGGATGCCTCGCATTCCACAGATCAGAATCTTCAAAACAGGGGGTGTGACATAATGACGCTACAATCTCCGTCCTACGCGCTTCATCATGCAGACATCATCAGGAACGACACCAGCTTAGTACACCTCGTGTCCTTTATACTATGCAGTCGCCTAACAACAGTACACCCTGGTGGCCATATTTGATTGAGAATTGTATGCAGCCCGTCACATCCGAGCATTGTGGTTGCACAGCAACAGTGCTCGCTGGTAACGGGATCTAATTAACATAGTCTTGGGTACAGCTTGTCCTAGGAGAACGTTCTTATCGGACTGCAAACCAAAGGATTAAGCCCCTAGCGGTTAGGCAAGGTATTCAGCACGGGACATTGTCGGGCAGCCCACATGAGGCAAAGCATGTATAAACGGTGCATATTGGAATTGACATACACAACTGGTTAAATCAACCCAATATTACCATGTAAAACTTCACAATATATAAAAATATATTTAAAAAAAATGTATAAGTACTTTTTAAGAAGAAAAGTAGATAAGGATATGGATATGTATCTTAGGTTAAAGCAAACCAAATACAGTAAAAAGTAAGTATCTGTTACCAATCCTAACTAAACCAGTATGAAACAGATCAACCCTGATATTATTATGTAAAACTTCACAATATGTGAATAAGAAAAAAAGTGGATAAGGATATAGATATGTATCCAAGATCATTTAAATACACCTAAAACAAACCAAATTGAGACAATACATGTCATATATTATACCATTTAATTTTAATTTTAATTTCAAATTGTGTTCCAACCATGAATCAAGGGGTCACAGTGTAATGTTCTTATTTTCTGCTTCCAGTCTATTTACTCATTCTGCCATCATTTCCTTGAAAAGGAAACTAAAAGTGTTTTGTAACTGCAACCAATAACATATACCTACGCACTAAATAGATGATATGGTGACAAATTTCAGACAGTAGACAGTGAGTTAACTGGAAGACCTTTCTTCATTTTCATAACAGACATCAGCTGTAATAATTATTTTGAAAAGAGGATGTGTTGCATAGGTCAGATCTCTATCATGTTGCATGCAGGGCATTGTAAGCCTATCTGCAGTAAACAGCCTTATTGCATTGCAGAAAAAAAGAATGAAAGCCACACTCTGGTTACCTGCCAATTTTCTTCAGTTTCAGTGATGTTATATCTGCTCTGCAATTTTTCTTCTCCTCATCACTGCCATTCCATCACCTAAACTGCTACAAAAATGTGTTTTATACTTTATACACACATGCCAACAACTCCAGCCTACTAATGCTTCAACTACAATTGCACAAAAATGGCAGCTCTCAGATAGCAGGATCGGTGTTCAGAACCATTTTTTGAGGCTTGTCATGATAGAAGAAGCTGGAAAATGTTGACAGGTAGCATAGCAGCCAGGATTAAAAAAAAAAAAAACTTAGCAGTATGTTACAGTTTAGAATGCCACTTGAGGTGGGGAAATAATCCTCAGCCCTGTGCAAGTAACTACTAGAGCGATTGGATAATTGTTTTCCCTGCTCCCAGCAGCCAAACAGAGTCACCAGGGAGGTTATGAATGGTGAGACTGTGCTGCTAAGGAGGGTGTCAGCAAGGCATGACATTTGTAGGACTTAAGCCCAGTATCCTGATCACACCTTTTTTCCCCAAGCTTCCCCCTTCCAAATCCTTCACAAATAACTTGACCAGATTTTGGAGTAAATGGCCTTGACAGCCTTTTATTAACAACTTATAAAATTAAATAAATAACATCTTCATAAATAACCATTAAACTTTAATATACTTTTTAGTGTCATAAAGGGAAACAACATACCACTGGTCACTGCGAATAACTTTCTTTCAACTTTGGGCCTCCAGTTGGAAACCCCTGACTCGGAGGCGGTACCCAACCTTCACAGTGACCTACCCTTTTTAACCCTTCCAGGTTAACCTGAAAGTACCAGAAACAATCCTCATCCCATGGATGGATACCAGAAACAACCCCCATCCTTTCATGGATGGGTACCTAAAACAACCCCCATCCTTTCATGGATGGGTACCAGAAACAACCCCCATCCTTTCATGGATGGGTACCAGAAACAAACCCCATCCTTTCATGGATGGGTACCAGCAACAACCCCCATCCTTTCATGGATGGGTACCAGAAACAACCCCCATCCCATGGATGGGTACCAGAAACAACCCCTATCCCATGGATGGGTACCACATGTTCCATACATGTAACCTCTATCTTCTCTTTCTCCAGCGACCCAACACTGCCACAGCACAAAAAGGGTAACCCCTTACCCTTGCGTGCACCCCCACACCCTCAGGCCTCACTGTATGCCTTCTTGAAGGTACCGTGCCCACAAAAAAAAAACGTCCCCACATCATTTAGATGTACCACATCGTTCAGATGTACAACATCACTTCCAAGATACCTCCATGTAGCCACATCCAGCTCTCTGTGGCGTATGGCCAACCCCCGTTTAGCTGAAAAAACCTGCTCATCTCCTTATACGGGCCCTGTCCACCTTCTTAACCGAATGTGCCCACTGCCGTGACATCCTGCCCACCAGAGCAGACCGAACTATAACCATACCTGGATAAGCCGTTCATAAACATAAATTCACATGTTTACGTCACAATTATTGTCTCTCATACATCTGGCTCCCATACAGTTTTTTCCCCCAGATGCAACATCAAAACACCTCCGGGGCCCTATACAAACAGGGAGAACCTACGTACTTCCCCCAACACCCTGTTCCACCACATGCCTGGGACCCTGATGCACCTGACCTGAGCCTCCAGCTTGGGGATACATGACTGCCTACCGTTCGGCCGAACCACCGCTATTCTGACCCCCAATAAACTTAAGAATGACCAAGTACACAAGCTAGGCCCTCCTCGCGACCTGTGAACAAAATTAAATAACAGCACAAACCACCTAAAATATCGATCACCAATACATTATAACAACAGCCCAAAGTCCTGTGAGACATATTACCGCATCATCTGTGAGCGAATGCACACTTACATCTATCTGAGTCCCACTTACCAATGCGCCAGACTGCGTCCTGTCTCAGACCTGCCCTGGACGCCTCTGTGGCTGCCCCCATCCGAAAGGAATGAGCAGAAGCAAACTTTCCGGATAATACCCAGCTGCTAACCCCATCTTGTCACCCCGCTACCCCAGGAACTTTGATAAGGAAGCACCTGTCCTCATGTAATAGAAAGGAAACCGCAACCCCCAGGCCGCATGTCCCGATCAAAGAAAACTGTTGCAAATGCTGCCTGTAATAAAGCCCATGCATAACGAGAGCTGTAGACCTTATTCAAACTAGAATACAAAGTGTGAAACATCTAAAAGGAGACCAGGAGCCTCCCCACTCTCTACTAATGCCCATCCTCTACCCCTACACCGTCTGTTTCCCCAAAAACTCTGTGTTATGGTGCCGTTGCCTTAGTCACTTAAAAGAAAGGCCAAACCAGCCAACTTGTGGTAAATGGCAGCTGCCAAGATACCCCATTCCGATAACATATTAATAAAATGGAGAACTGCATATACTAAGGCATGACCAGACGGGGCCACCAATTCCTGTTAAGCAAACCAACCATTCATGCCATGCCTTTGGAGTAGGCACACCAATTAGCCCTGCTGAAAAGTTGCTCGAACCTCTTTGCTGCAGTCCCAAAGTAACCACCCGCTTCTCATGCCAAACACCCGGACCCTGTCCCAATGAAAACACGACAAAGCGGCAGCCAAAGTGTTAACAATACCTGATAAGTGTACAGCATAATGAATGCATCCCTTGAAAGCAGCACAGTACCCAATGGCGCAACACCCTGACAACCAGCCCGGATGCCGCTGTCAGTCGACTAACCACCTGTACTACCCCCAGATAGTCCCTATTTACAACAGACCCATTGGTTGCTGAAGGATTCCACCCCACATTTTTAAAGGCTACTTCCATTGGGACAATCACAAGAAACCAGGTTCTGCAGTCACCCGGCCCCGAAACAAGCTGGGGGCCACCGAGCTGCGCTCAATAGACCCTTGAAACAAGGCCGCAATCCCGTGGAGCCTGTAGAACATGTGAATAGTTCCAATTCACAATCGCTGTTGGGACACGACATCCCAAAGCACGCCCGCTGAACTCCTCTAGGAAATACTGCCAACACCAGCAAGAACACCCTGTACCCCTTATTAAGGCCCACCAAGTGAGTGAGAGCCCGTAATCACCATATTGTAGTTGACGTAATTGTACCTTGCGTCCTCTAAAAATCCCTTCACCTCGTCTGTAGCCTCTCTATCTCTGTCCCTAGGCAGTGCGAATTCCATCCCAAAAGAATCTGCTTCAATTCCCAGTAATGTAATGTTTGCCGTGGGGCCCTCTTTTTCCCCCGGGGGTTGAGGGAACAGCTGAAACATTCCCCCAGACGTATAACATCCCCAACGGGGCGGTGCGAATATTGGAACCCACCGGGCCAACACCTCCAAACCCATCCAGGTAATGCATGACCAAGTCAATACCTGAAACATCCCGTACTGCCCCTAAGAAGGAGCTAAATGTTTTGAAGAAGGCCACTTGATGGGACAACCCATCCGCCGTCAATAATCCACATACTCTGCCCCCATTATATGCAGCCATCAGCCAAAAGCTGGCTGGATGCCCAGCAATATCCAGAAGGCCAATTCAATGTCCTATTTTTCCACGACTGACCCTTACCCATACCGCCATTCCCATGCAACCGCTGCATCGAAAGAACCGTACAGTACTCCCCCCCCCTTCAGGAGCAATTGATTCACTGACCGACCCACCATTCGGCAAGACCAGGTGATGAATAATCCAAACTTATGGAGCTCTTTCTAGGGAACCACTTCCAGTGGAGAGACCACACATTCTGGAAGAGGCCTAAGAACAATGGAGGGGGGTGGGGGCTGGCCCATGACCCTGCCGTAAACTCCTAAGTCCCCAGTTACCCAAATCACTGCTAGATGAAGCAGGGCCGCCTAAAAAATCTCAGCCTCGGGTGGGATCGTCATCAATCAACCAGTTATTATAAACCCGTTATAGAAAAACCGGCCCTTAACATTTTACCCATCCTTTTCCTCTCTTAAAAAACTCTTGGACAGTGGATGTGATCCCGCCCCGCCTGAACACATGTGTTTGACTCACCAGTTTGCCTGAAAAAATTTATTAAAAGCCCCGCAACTCTATAATCATCTTCATCAACCGGCTGATGTCATACGAGCCCAGCGTAGGGGCGGTCAGACGG
Source organism: Aquarana catesbeiana (assembly GCF_042186555.1). Taxonomy (NCBI): domain Eukaryota; kingdom Metazoa; phylum Chordata; class Amphibia; order Anura; family Ranidae; genus Aquarana; species Aquarana catesbeiana. The sequence continues at coordinate 502,028,636 of NC_133325.1, forward strand.
CCCTCCGTTGCCAAAATTATTCGTCATACCTGAGCCAAGCTACACCACCCTAAGTCCTGTGTGCAACACTAATGGTCTACCAACCAATGAACCGAACAGTGTTCGGGGTCCTTTTCCCTATTACGCTCGCTCATATGGTAAACACCTGCAACCAAATCGCCAAGCTACGAGGAATCAACTGATATCTCCGTTGTTCCTAGTCCCCACTTCTTGCTGCCTTCTAGTTTCCACCTGGCCAGGTTGAACTACTCAGAAGGCGATAGCGTGAATATCTCTACTCATCCACCTTTCAAATTTTCTATTATTTTCCTTAGCACATGGGGCCCCCAGGGAGGCCCTCGGACAAATGTATACTTCACCTTTCGCGGAATCCGACCGAGTCCTCTTTGCCGTCCCCTGTCTTGCCCTGGCTATCCGGAGCCCACGCGATAAACCAGGGGGCTAACCTACCGTCATAGCTGTCCCCGTTGCAGTCGCAGAATTGTCGCCTGCAACCCTGGGGGGGGTGCCCTCTGCCAGAGGTGTGGCATGCGTCAGTGCCCATTCCTACCCCCGACTACTTCCTGTGCCTGGCTCAACGCGCTGCACCAATTCCTTGAGCTCAACTGCTAACTCACCCAGCCCCCCACGGTTCCTGTCCGGAGTCCTGTCTCATTCGGCGGTATGGGGTAAACCTGTACCCCTGGCTCCTGCAATTACCTTAACCTGATGGCCCCTATCTACCACCCTGCCCAAAATACTATGCATTAAATTAGAAATAAAAGGAAAGATTCGCTCACCAGGCTGCCCAGGCCGGGGCCCACCAGCCGTCACTGCGGGAACCACCGTCGCTGGATGTCCTTGTTCATCGCCACTCTCCGACCCAGACCGTTCACCTTCAGATCTGTCGCTGTCCATTTTCATCCTACCGACCACCGGCTGCATACCTCGATGGACCCGCTCCGTTTTTTGTGGGTCTGCGGTGCTGTACTCGCCCCACTCTCCGACCCGTCCCGCCAAACCCCTCTCGTTGTCCCTCGTGACGGGCTCCTGCGCCTACTGCTGGGCTGTGTCCTCCTCGCCCGACCTCCGCCGGCGTGCCCCCACCACCCTGTGTTCCTCGTGAATCCTCTACGGGCTGTGTGGGGGTGTGTGCCATGCTGGCTGTCTCTCCCCCATCCCGAAGTTAGTCTTCCCTCGCTGGGCCAGCTGGCAGCCCCGATCCTCCCCCGCAGCCACCGGCCATCTGCCCTGTGCATCCGTGACCAGCCATGGGAGAGGAGCCGTGCTCTGTACAGGGCTTCCCCCCCCGGCGCTCCAGACTGTCTGCCGGGTCCCTCTCCACTCTCTGCAATTTGTCCTCTTGCTCCACTGTGCTCTGGGGGTCGGGGGTTCACTCCCCTCCGCTACTTGCAGATTGTGAGCCTGCAGGGGCCTGCAGCTGAGCTGTACCATAGCAGCGGCCGTGACCGCCGCGCACGAGGTGCCGCCGCACGCCCCCCTGTCTGTTACCTCTCCGCCGTCTGCCACGTCTGCCATCCGGGCACTCAGCCAGGCCGCACCTGGTGCGGAATCTGCCGCTCTAAGCTGTTTGGTTTAATAGACCACCAGCGCTGCAATGCTGCCTGTGACATGATGGGACCCGGAGCGGAGAGGGTGAGGCGTCTAATCGCTTCCTCCTCCGCTCTTCGACTGACGTCACTTCCCCCTCTCCTTCCACTCTTCGGCTCTGAGCACCGCCTACACACAAACCCTTCCCCTTTTCTAAAAGGGGAAACACCGCTCTTGTACGGCAACTGTGCTGTCCAGCACTGTCATGCCGTCCCTGCGCCCATTTCTCTTCTGTCCTTAGCTCCGGGACTCTCTTACCTACTGATTTTCATACATAAGTAAGACCCCTTTTAGACGGGGGGGGGGTCTCTGTAAAGTGCACCTGATTGCTCGGGGGGGGGGGGATCTCTCGCTGATCCCCGCTGAGCATGTGGATGACAGGTCCATGTCTGCTCTGCATAGGGCAGCCCTGTTGTTCTCTATGGGGCGGTTGTATGGAAACTGACTGCCTGTCCGTTTCCATCTGACTGTCAAACGATCTGCCGGACAGACTGGGAACAGATCCCCCACCTGTCTGTTTTTGGCAGACAGGATTGGATCAGGTACGGGCGGGTGTCAGCGGACATATGTGGCAGACATCCGCCGCTCCATAGAGATCAATGACTGGTCCAATCAGGTGCGCATGAAAAACTGATTGGATCATCCGTGTGAAACCAGCCTAAAACACATTTGCTTTAAGTTCAGCTATCTCCTCCACCCATAGAATATAACAGATGGGTAAACATTAAAATGATTTTGACATGAGATGAGATTCAACAGGTAAGTTTACAATTTGAATGCTTGTAAATGGGTTGAAGGAAAGATGCATAAAGACTTATTGAATTTAGCTCAATTTGTGCAATAAAGCAATTATTTTAAAATGATACATTTTAGCATTTAACTCCCATTACAGTGCCTGGGTGCAATCCACTCTTTTTTTATGAGAATCCTTTGGTTTGCAATAATCATAAACATATCTTACCCACAACTGACTCTGATCACCAGTTTACAATGATACTATCATCAAGACAGAGACGGGATCTACAAATAGAACAAGCTTCACAGTGATAGCCAAGTGCATTTTTCTCCCTAATGCCTGGTACACATGAGCAGAAAATCGGATGAGGACTACGATCGTATGATAACCTGATCATTAATACACAGCTTTCGATATTCGATCACAACAGTTCATCCGAAATTATCTGAAGGGACATACATGAAAAAAATGTTGTATCATACCAGAACAAACGATTTTTATTTAACCACTTGCCGGCCAGCCGCCGCAGTACTACTGCGGCAGAATGGCACGGCTGGGCGAAACGACATTATGTAACGTCGCTTCGCCCTGTGGCCACTATGGGGTGCACGTGGCGCGCCCCCCAAGACCCCCGAGCCGATGCGAGTGCCTGGCGGGCTCCCGCTATCGCCGCTGAGACACGGAGAACCCCGAACTGTGTGTGTAAACACACAGTTTCCGGTTCTCTGACGGGAGAAGTGACAGATCATCTGTTCATACAGAGTATGAACAGCGATCTGTTATTTTCCCTGCACAGTCCCCTCCCCCCTTCAGTTAGAACACACTCTAGGGAACAGATTAACCCCTTCACTGCCCCCTAGTGTTAACCCCTTCACTGCCAGTGACATTTTTACACTGATCTCTGTATTAATGCCAATGGTCCCAAAAACGTGTCAAAATTGTCCGATGTGCCCACCATAATGTTGCAGTCACGATAAATCGCAGATCACCGCCATTACTAGTTAAAAAAATAATAATAATAAAAATGCTATAAATCTATCCCCTATTTTGTAGACGCTATAACTTTTGCACAAACCAATCAATATACACTTATACACTTATATACACTTATTGTGATTTGAAAAAAACTGTTTTTTTATATATTTTTGGGGCATATTTATTATAGCAAAAAGTAAAAAATATTGCATTTTTTTCAAAATTGTCGCTCTTTTTTTGTTTATAGCGCAAAAAATAAAAACTGAAGAGGTGATCAAATACCACCAAAAGAAAGCTCTATTTGTGGGAAAAAAGGAGGATCGCGCAACTGTCAGTTAAAGCGACGCAGTGCCGAATCGCAAAAAGTGTTCTGGTCAGGAAGGGGGTAAAATCTTCCAGGGCTGAAGCGGTTCATCAGTACTGTATTCTTTAAAAAAAAAAAAAAACGGAAGCGCAAGACCACGCATACTCGAAAATGAAAAATTACATTACAATACAATACAACACATTACATCACTTTGGAAGTTGTATTCTGTCCTATGAGAATTTTCATACCAGGGCATTTTTTTTTTCCAGTTCGGTAAAGTCTCCTTTACACATTATACCATTTAGCACATAGGTGCTCAACCTGTGGTCCTCTAGCTGTTGCAGAACTACAAGTCCCATCATGCCTCAGCCTTTGGAAGTCATGCTTGTAACTCTCAGCCTTGCAATGCCTTATGGGACTTGTAGTTCCACAACAGATAGAGGGCCACAGGTTGTGCACGTATGGAGCATTTGTAATTTACCCTAACGTATTGTATCTTTTTTTTTTTTTTTTGGCAGATAGAGCTTTAATTTGGTAGCATATTTGGATACATACAGTATATGTTTTCCTTCCTTGGTTTTCATTGGGAATAAATAGTAAAAATTCTAAAAATAAATAAATTTCTTGTCATTTTTCCCAACACATCACTTACATAATTTGCATACCTCCATGTTTTTACCCCAAAATATAATCATCAAAGTCTGCTGATTAAAATGATATCACATTAGTGGAACTTTTTGTAACCTAGCAGAACTGTAACGTTCAAAGTGAAATGCCTTTTACTTTTCTTTTCAACTCCACATTGTGGCACCCCACAAACTCCAACATCCTCTTGGTTTTGAGGATGATGCCCCATTTTGAGGGGACAATGGCATACCAAATAACAACTGGCCATGACCTATCATTTAGCAACAGTAGCACTTTTGTCACCAAATGACAAATCCCTAGCCAGCTGGGTGACAAGGTGCAATGCAAGCTATAGTTCATGAGGAAGGGGGTGTGCATTCTCTGGCTTCCCTTTCCTGACCACCTACGTTGCATGCCTTGATACCAGCCTGCTATTATTTTTTTTTAATAAAAAAGTATACTTTTTTGAAAAAATGGGGTAAAAGGTGTGGGGTTCCATGTAATATTCATATCAGGCCTTATTCAAGCATTCAGGCATGGGTGGTCAGGAAAGTAAGGAGTGTGAAGGGGGACTTATCAGAATCTGAAAGCTCCCTTTTTAAATAAACATATGCAAACAAACCTTAATGCCCAAACCCAAATTTGCAGCTTTGACATGTGTTAGCATAACTATCACTATCATTGCAACTACTAGTGTATTCAGGTGAATTATACCTTATTTTTTCAGGACAGATTTGGCTTTCATTTGGTGGTAAATGTTAATGGATATCTTTTGATTTTGCTTTATTATAAAAAGGAAAGCTGGGCCAAAATAGTAAAAAAATATGTAATTTTTTGAACTTTAGCTGTATATTTTTTTGCCAATACCATGACCCGCCACCCAAAAAATCTACAAAATATATTCGCCTACTTTAGACAATCCCAGTGATACTACATATATGTGCATTATTTGTTCTTTGTACCTGTAGTAGGGCCAAGAAATGTTTTTATTTATTTTTGTCCTACCTTAACACACTGACATTAACCACTTCAGCCCCAGAAGGATTTCCCCCCTTAATAACCAGGCCTTTTTTTTGCGATACGGCACTGCATCGCTTTAACTGACAATTGCGCGGTCGTGCGACGTTGTACCCAAATAAATAATAAAATAAAAACATCCTTTTTTTCCACAAATAGAGCTTTCTTTTGGTGGTATTTGATCACCTCTGCATTTTTTATTTTTGGCGCTATAAAGAAACAAAGACCGACTATTATGAAAAAAAAAAACGATTTTTTTTTTAACTTTTTGCTATAATAGGCGGCAGATACTAATACTTCCCCTGTCGGAACGGGAAATCACCTTGTTTACAAAGGCAGATCCCCGCTCTGCCTCTGTACTAGGCAATGGCGGGTCGAGCTCACCCACGACTGCGCCTGCGCGAGCCGCTGCGCGAGCCGCCGCGCAGCTACGGCGATTTGCGCAGGAGAGCCGATCTGCCGCCATCGGCAAGTGGTTAAAGTGTTACTAAACCCAGAACCTGCATTCACGATATCTGGTCTCCCACAGTACGCAGAACATGGAAATGCAATTATTTTAGTAACTATAAACTGCTAAATACCTTTTCTCATCAGCAGTAAATAGCAGTCTTGTGACTTCTATCAGTGTCCAGCCAAGCACTGGTTAAAGCTTGTAGGAGTAGTTTTCTGACTGTCCTATGAGACTGCAAGACTCCTGACCCTCTGTCTGGACAGTGCTAATTGGCCCTGCTCTGATCACATGCACCCTCCCAAGATAAAAAACCTCTCTAGCAATACACACCAAACTGAGCATGTGCAGCCTGACTCCATAGAGTCTGTGTTATCAGGAAATAGGGAAAGTGGAAGGAGAGGAGGATCAGAGAAAGCAGGATCAAACAGCCTTTTTACACAATGCGGAGAATTAACCCCTTAGGTTCCACATTGAGTATAAAGCATGCTTTACTGTATATAGAGACTGATTTTACTGTTTTGGGTTTAGTAACACTTTAAGCCTAGTACATGGGATAGGAATATCGCACAAATAATCGTTCATTTTTTATTAGTTTTTTTGCATGCTAGTCTCATATCTGTTATACTGTATACTGTTGTGGGTTTAGTAACACTTTAACACTCACACTGACACTAAATATAAAACCTTTTTTTCTTAAAACACACTGACCCTACACTGCCATTAACTGATCATAACACTGCCACTAATACTGACTACTGACATCAACACACATTTACACTGCCTCTCACTAACCATAACACTGACACTAAGACACCTTTCACACCGAGGGCGTTTTGCAGGCGCTATAGCATTAAAAATAGCGCCTGCAATCCGCCCTCAAACAGCTGCAGCATTGTCTCCAGTGTGAAAGCCCGAGCGGCCGAAATGCGCCACTAATCCGACGGTAAAACGCCGCTAAAAATAGCAGCGTTTTACCGCCGACGCAATGGGCGGCCCGGTGTGAAAGGGCTCTAACTGACACACTGACACCAATTACCACTTATGCCCCGTACACACGGTCGGACTTTGTTCGGACATTCCGTCAACAAAATCCTAGGATTTTTTCCGACGGATGTTGGCTCAAACTTGTCTTGCATACACACGGTCTATCAAAGTTGTCGGAAAATCCGATCATTCTGAACGCGGTGACGTAAAACACGTACGTCGGGACTATAAACGGGGCAGTGGCCAATAGCTTTCATCTCTTTATTTATTCTGAGCATGCGTGGCACTTTGTGCATCGGATTTGTGTACACACGATCGGAATTTCCGACAACGCATTTTGTTGTCGGAAAATTTTATATCCTGCTCTCAAACTTTGTGCGTCGGAAAATCCGATGGAAAATGTGTGATGGAGCCCACACACGGTCGGAATTTACGACAACAAGGTCCTATCACACATTTTCCGTCGGAAAATCCGACCGTGTGTACAGGGCAATACACTGACAGTAACACTCAGTAAACTAGATCAAGCCCCAATCTTTTTTTTTTTAACAGACCTTTTATGTATAGACTTCCCTAGTGAGGAGAAAGAGATACAATGTATCTTTTCCTCTTCACAAAGGAGGAAAAACACAGGGGTAAGCTATAGAGTGACTGATCACTGTGATAGCCAATCACAGACTATCACTGTGATTGAGAGTCGGTTCTTTTGGTTCCCGATCATCACTGGCCACTTGTTCTCAGTGCTGGGAGCAAGTGATCGAGCACGCTCCCAGCACAAACACAGAAAAAGATATATGCCAGGAATAAAGTCTACTTCCTGGACACCACATACATCTGTTTTGCTGTCATTAAGGGGTTTATTTAAAAATTCCATGAAGAAAAGCTGTAAACAATGTCCCCCAATGAAGATTCATCTTCAGTCGTGTTGTCCAGTGATGCAGATCCAGCATCAATCATGATGATCTGCTGCCACAACAACTTGCCACCAGGCTATCACTTCCTGTTGCATGACTGTTGCATAATGACAGAGCCCTGACCAGATGGTGTTTGTAATGCTGGGTGATGCCATTGACCAAACTCTTACCATACTCATGACTATATATCTTTGATTCATGTGTAATTTTTTTTCAGTGTGTTTTTTTTATTGACACTTTTTCCCTAGGTGAATGGGTAGGGGTACCATGTACCTCATACTCATTCACATAGGGTGGGGGGCCGAGATCCGGGGGCCCCCTTATTAAAGGGGGCTCCCGGATTCCGATAAGCCCCCCTCCCGCAGACCCCGACAAACAACGGCCAGTGTTGTCGGGAAGAGGACCTTGTCCTCATAAACATGGGGACAAGGTGCTGTGGGGGGGGCCGCAGCGCGCCCCCCTTCCTCAAAGTACCCATCCCCCATGTTGAGGGCATGCGGCCTGGTACGGTTCAGGAGGTGGGGGGTGCTCGCTCGTCCCCACCCCCTTTCCTGACCTGCCGGGCTGCATGCTCGGATAAGGGTCTGGTATGGATTTGGGGGGGGAACCCCACGCCGATTTTTCGGCGTAGGTGGTTCCCCTTTAAATCCATACCAGACCGAAGGGCCTGGTATGCCCCTGGGGTGCGGACCCCCACGCAATTTTTTTTTTTAATTTTGGCATGGGGGTCCCCTCCGAATCCATACCAGACCCTGGGGGGACCCCACGCTGTTTTCTTTCACGATTTTTTTTTTTTTTACATTGAGCGGGAAGTCAAGTGATGACTTATAGGTTGTTAACCACTTCAATATCAAACACTTTTGCCTCCTCCCGCCCAGGACAATTTTCAGCTTTCAGCGCTGTCACACTTTGAATGACAATTGCGCAGTCATGTTACACTGTACTCAAACAACATTTTTATCATTTTGTTCCCACAAATAGAGCTTTCTTTTGGTGGTATTTGATCAACTTTGCAGTTTTTTTTTTTTTTGCTAAACAAACTAAAAAAGAACAAAATTTTGGGAAAAAAAAATTTTTTTCTTTGTTTCAGTTATAAAATTTTGTTTTCTCCTTCACTGTCGGGCACTGATGAGGTTGTACTGATGAGGCGGCACTGATGGGCACTGATGAGGTGGCACTGATGGGCACTGATGAGTTGGCACTGATAAGGTGGCAGTGATGGGCACTGATGAGGATGCACTGATATGTAGAATTGATGGGCACTAATGTGCGGCAATGATAAGCAGCACTGATGGGCACCAATAGGCGGCACTGATATGCAGCACTGATGGGCACTGATAGGCGTCACTGATGGGCACTGACTGGCAGCACTGATAGACACTGACTGGCGGCTGTGATGGGCACTGACAGGCAGCTGTGATTGGCACTGACAGGTGGCACTGATGGGCAGCACTGATGTTGAGGTACTGACAGGTTTTACTGCTGGGCACCGAGATGGGCACTGTGGTGGGCACTGATTAGCACCGATATGGGCACTGATTGGCACTTTGATGGGCACTGTGAGCTGTCTTTTAATTGGGGAACTGACTGACAGCTGAGGTGGCACATCTGAGGTGTTGTGGCACATCTGAGGGGGCTGTGCTAATAATCAATGTTCTGATTATCAGCACAGACCCCCCCTCTGACAAGGAGAGCCGCCGATCGGCGGTACTTGCGTTTTGAATGCAGGTCTAGTGAAATCTATTACAAGCAAAATGCTGCATTTTGCGGGAAAAAAAGTCCCCGACCCTTTCCAAAAACGCAGAGGCACAAAAATGCATTGATGTGAACATGTTCCATAGGAACCCATGTTAAAAAATTCCCATGCATTTCTGCAAAATGCAAAATGCATCAAAAAACGCATTAGTGTGAATAGAGCTTAAGGCCCCTTTCACACTGGGGTGGTGGGGGCGTCTGAGGTAAAGCGGCTTCTAGCGGGGCGGTTTTAACCCCCCACGGGGCGGTTTTAACCCCTCTGCTAGCGGCCAAAAAGGTGTTAAATCCGCCCGCAAAACGCCACTGGATTGGCATTTTGCCGGCGGTATCACAGCGCTGCCCCATTGATTTTAATGGGGAGGAGCAGTAAGTTCACCGCTCCAAAAAAGCTGCTGGCAGGACTTTTTGTGATGCCCTGCCAGCGCACCGCTCCAGTGTGAAAGCCCTCACTGGAGTGAATGGAGCCGCTTCTTTAGGGCTTTTTTCAGGCGCTATTTTTAGTGCCGTAGCTCCTAAAAATGCCCCAGTGTGAAAGGGGCCTAAAAAAAGTCCTGCTAGCAGCATCTTTGGAGCGGTGTATAAAACGCTCCTGCCCATTGAAATCAATGGGACAGCGCAGCTATACTGCCGGCAAAACGCCGATACAGTGGTGTTTTGCGTGCGGATTTAACCCCTTTTCGGCCGCTAGGGGGGTTAGAACCGCTATCGGCCGAATACCGCTGGTAAAGCAGTGCGAAAAATAGCACAGTTTTACCGATACCGCCTGCCCCAGTGTGAAAGGGGCCTAAGGCCCCCCTCACACAGACGGACCTTTCAGGTCTGCCTTGGACCTGAACGGACACTCCATAGACCTCTGTGGAGGGTCGGATGTCAGTGGTGACATGTCCGCTGACATCCGACCCACTCCAATCCTAAAAAGTGTAACGGAGGAAAAAACTATTTTTCCATCCATCTGCGGATCGGATCGGGTGACGACGGACTCTACAGTCCGTCATCATCCGATCCCCCATAGAGGAAAGCGGCACTCTGACAGGTCTGTCCCTGCACAGTGTTCAGAGACAGACCTGTCATCTGCCTGCCCAGCGGGGATCGACGGAGCGATCCCCCGCTGAGCAGAGCGGGCTCCATACACGGGGTACAAAGTCCCATCGTGTGTATGAGGCTTAAACACCAGAAATTCAAGTTTTCATATCTTTAAAGGTCACCATACACTGGCCAATCAGTCAGATCTTCCATAAATTAGATTCAGTGCAAGAGCCTGTTTGATTTTCTACAATTACAACCCCTGGCAAAAATTATGGAATCACCAGTCCCTAAGAATGTTCCTTCAGTTGTTTATTGTTGTAGAAAAAAAGCAGATCACAGACATGGCCAAAAACTAAAGGCATTTCAAATGGCAACTTTCTGGCTTTAAGAAACACTAAAAGAAATCAAGAAAAATAATTGTGGTGGCCAGTAACAGTTCGATTTATAGAACAAGCACAGGGAATAAATTATGGAATCACTCAATTCTGAGGAAAAAATTATGGAATCACCCTGTAAATTTTCATTATAAACACTAACACCTGCATCAGATTAAATCTGCTTGTTAGTATGTAGGTAAAGAGGGTAAATCATCACGCTGTGTTGCACAAGATGTTGGTTGTTCACAGTCGGCTATGTCTAAAACATGGACCAAATACAAACAACATGGGAAGGTGGTTAAAGGCAAGCATACAGGTAGACCAAGGAAGACATCAAAGCGTCAAGACAGAAAACTTAAAGCAATATGCCTTGAAAACAGAAAATGTACAACAAAACAAATGAGGAACAAATGGGAGGAAACTGGAGTCAACATCTGTGACCGAACTGTAAGAAACCGCCTAAAGGAAATGGGATTTACATACAGAAAAGCTAAAAGAAAGCCATCTCTAACACCTAAACACAAAAAAACAAGGTTACAATGGGCTCAGGAAAGGCAATCGTGGACTGTGGATGATTGGATGAAAGTCATATTCAGTGATGAATCTCGAATCTGCATTGGGCAAGGTGATGATGCTGGAACTTTTGTTTGGTGCTGTTCCAATGAGATTTATGCAGACGACTGTCTGAAGAAAACATGCAAATTTCCACAGTCAATTATGATATGGGGCTGCATGTCAGGTAAAGGCACTGGGGAGATGGCTGTCATTAAATCTTCAATAAATGCACAGGTTTACATTGAAATTTTGGACACTTTTCTTATCCCATCTATTGAAAGGATGTTTGGGGATGATGAAATCATTTATCAAGATGATAATGCATCTTGCCATAGAGCAAAAACTGTGAAAAAATTCCTTGAAGAAAGACACATAAGGTCAATGTCATGGCCTGCAAACAGTCCAAAACTCAATCCAATTGAAAATCTGTGGTGGAAGTTAAAGAAAATGGTCCATGACAAGGCTCCAACCTGCAAAGATGATTTGGCAACAGCAATCAGAGAAGTCTGGAGCCAGATTGATGAAGAGTACTGTTTATCACTCATTAAGTCAATGCCTTAGAGACTGCAAGCAGTTATAAAAGCCAGAGGCGGTGCAAAAAAGTACTAGTGATGTGTTGGAATGTTATTTTGTTTGTTTTTCATGATTCCATAATTTTTTCCTCAGAATTGAGTGATTCCATAATTTATTCCCTGTGCTTGTTCTATAAATCTAACTGTTACTGGCCACCACAATTATTTTTCTTGATTTCTTTTAGTGTTTCTTAAAGCCAGAAAGTTACCATTTGAAATGCCTTTAGTTTTTGGCCATGTCTGCGATCTGCTTTTTTTCTACAACAATAAACAACTGAAGGAACATCCTCAGGGACTGGTGATTCCATAATTTTTGCCAGGGGTTGTAGAAGTAATTCTTAAAGTGCATCTTCCTATTACTGCTTTAGCCTAATGCTCTCTTTCCACTATTTCAACCCCAAAGTTGCGTGATTTCCAACGTGCTTTTTCGGCTTGTTTTCCACTATTGCAACTTGTCATGCCCCTAGGGAAAGTTGCATCACAAGTTCTACCCCATGATTTACAAAGAGTACCGTTCAGATGTCTGCGACTTCAAGTCGCAGCAACTTCAAAGTAGTCCCTGCACTACTTTGGTCCCACTTTGATGCGACTTGAGGTCCATAGACCTCAAAAATACACAGGCATTGCTTCAAGTTTTAGCAAAAAGTTGCGGGAAACTCGCGGCAAAAACCACGCAACTTTGGGCTTGCAATAGTGGAAACCGAGCCTTAATGCCGTGTCATGCGACTAATTCAAAACATCTGAGAAAAAGTCGCACTGAAGTTGGAACAAAGTAGTGCAAGACCTATTTTTGTAGTTGCACCAATTAGAAGGGGGGAACATTGAAATACATGTGTTTTGACTTGTCCTGCGACTTCACATGTGTCAAGTCGCACAACAACTCGCAGTAGTGGAGAGAGAGCCTAAGGCCACTTGGGACTGAAAAGTTGCATCACAAGTTGTACCCCATGATTTACAATGGGTACCGTTCATATGTGTGCGACTTGCTTACACACATGCCGTATACACAGCGGGCACACATCTTTATTACAGAAATCCATATTTGGCATTAGAAACTAACCACTTGCTTACTGGGCACTTAAACCCCCCTGCTGTGCAGACCAATTTTCAGCGCTGATGCACTTTGACTGACAATTGTGTGGTCATACTTAGCCAAATGTTTGTTTTTTTTTTTTTTAAGTTCCCACAAATAGAGCATTCTTTTGGTGGTATTTGATCACCTCTGTGTTTTTTTTCCTTTGTTCAAAAAAAAGAAAAGACAGATTTCTATAAATAATTTTGTATATTTTTGGATATTTTAATATTAAATTTTGCAAATTTTTCTATTTTAATTTTTTTTTTTTAATTTTTTAAAAAATGTTTCTCCTTCATTGATGTACGCTGATGAGGCGGCACTGATTGTTTACACTGATAGGCAGCACTTCTTGGGACCACTGGTGGGCATTGATAGGTGGCACTGGCAGATGGTACTGGTGGGCACAGATGAGGCAGAATTGCCTCTTCGGGACCAATGTCCCTTGCACCTAAGCCGGTGATCAGCTTTTATTTTGAGGACTGAGGCTGAAAACCACTGCTCAAAAAGAAAATGTAATACTTACCACTCTGAAATGTTGATTTCCTTGTCACTATCCATGGCAGCATATGCACAATCCATGCATGTGCTACCATAAAGGCACCAGGAAAGGAACTTAAAATTAAAAAAAAAAAAAAAAAAAATATGAAAAAAGGGATTTGTCTAAGACATGCCAATCAGCCTAGTTAAGCTGCAGTTGGGAAATCCGTTGCATGAAAAGAACACACATAAAACAAAGAATTTTAAAAATTTTATTGGTCCAAAAAAAAAAAAAAAAAAAAAAAAAAAAAAAACACACAGGACTTGGAAAAGAAGCAAGGAAAGCAAAATACACACATGTATGTTAATTTGAGACACTAACAGAATAGGTTTGACCCTTTTGCAGTGTAAATTAACAGGAGTTAAAAAGGAGTACACCCACAAATGGACATCTATTAAGGATTAAAACAACATTAGGCACAACATTTTGAGAAAGAATTTTAAAAATAATGCAGCACAGACAGTTAAATCAAAGTGAACGTAAAAACAACAAAAATTGCCAACATAAAAAAATTCATGGTAAAATAACCACCAACCAAAAAAAAAAAAAACAGCAAACCAAAGTAACAAATAAATTGCATAAAAACACATCTGTTTTGCAACAACATAACAAAATACAAATAGAAAATACATGTGTTAGAAACTCAATAAAGACACCCAAATGTACTCTCTTGCCAGCCCCAGACACACACAATATTGGCTCTTTTCAGGGCAAAGTAAAGATTGCTATCTGCACGCTTTATATAACATAGGTTTGTGTGCTAATGAGGCAATTGCAAACACATGGACAGTCCATGAAACACACAAAATGCAAGTTCACCCAATGTAGAGAGAACTTCAAAGTGGGTACACCTGTTAAGGATGTCCTTAAATTACTAACCCAAAAAACACACTCTGAGCATGCCCAGAAACATCCAAGTGCTGTTCACACACAAAAAGCACCACCAAAAAAAACAAAGTCCCTGAGCATGCCCAGAACAACCCAAATGCAGCTAGCACAAAAGAAGCCACCCCACTGTCCAAAATTAAGCACATCATCCAGCATGCACCAAAATTACAGATGGGACAAAACACCCCGTAGTCCAGGGGGGCAACTAAAGATCCTAAAATGTGCAAAAGTTATACAACAAATACCATTGCAGTCTAAGGGAACTGACTTGGCAATTTTACTAGTCCCCACTTGGCTGGCTTATCTTCTAGTTATTGGCCTTAAAATGGGTATGGGGCCCAGGTCCCACCCTAAAGCCCCATACACACTATCAGATTTTCTGCTGATTTTTTCCTTCAGATTTACCAAAGCCATATAATATGAGGTCAAACCTTAGGAGTTTCAATTTGTATGCAATCAGGCAGGCCCTTGCACTACAGGGTTTTAGTAAATCTGAAGACAAAAATCAGCAGAAAATCTGATAGTGTGTATGAGGCTTGTCACCAATTGGACAACCCCAAAAGCGAAACAAGGAGAAATGCCTTTAAATATGCCAAATTGCTTAAGGGCCAGTTCACACCAAGGCAGTCCAGTGCATATTTTATGCATCAAAAATGCATGGAAATTCGGTATATGGTGTGCAATGGCATAGTTCACACCAGTGCTTGCCGTTCCAGTGCGGTCCAGTTCCAGAAAAAAAAGTAGAACATGCTGCATTTTTTCTGCACTGGGCTGTACTGGAAAGCTGTAAAACACATAAAAATGCACTGGAACGCACTTGTCCTTATTTAAGGTTAAGAAAAAAGATGGGGGGACAAGTGTGTTGCAGTGCGTTTTTGGTGCATTTAGGTGCGTTCCAGTGCGTTTTTGATGCATTTTACAGCGTTCCAGTACAGTCCAGTGCAGGGATCCTCAAACTACGGCCCTCCAGCTGTTGCAGAATTACACTTCCCATGAGGCATTGTAAAACTCTGACATTCACAGACATGACTAGGCATGATGGGAATTGAAGTTCATGAACAACTGGAGGGCTGTAGTTTGAAGACCCCTGGTCCAGTGCATAAAAAATGCAGCATGTTCTACTTTTTTTTTGGGAACTGGAAACGCACTGGAACTGCAAGCACTGGTGTTAACTATGCCATTGAAAACCATATAACCTACTTTCCGTGCGTTTTTGATGCAGAAAAAAAAAGGCACTGGACTGCATGTGGTGTTAACTGGCCCTTAAGGAATAAAAGTTATTTAAAACTACTTGCGGCTATAATGAAATGTCGGTCCGGCAATTAGGGATGAGCCGAACACCCCCCTGTTCGGTTCACACCAGAACTTGCGAACAGGCAAAAAATTTGTTCGAACATGCGAACACCGTTAAAGTCTATGGGACACGAACATGAATAATCAAAAGTGCTAATTTTAAAGGCTTATATGCAAGTTATTGTCATAAAAATTGTTTGTGGACCTGGGTCCTGCCTCCGGGGACATGGATCAATGCAAGAAAAGTCATAAAAATGGTCATTTTTCAGGAGCACTGATTTTAATAATGCTTAAAGTGAAACAATAAAAGTGTAATATCCCTTTAAATTTCGTACCTGGGGGGTGTCTATAGTATCCCCCTCAAAATTTATACCAGACCCTTCAGGTCTGGTATGGATTTTAAGGGTAACCCCGCGCCAAAGAAAAAAAAATGGCGTGGGGTCCCCCCAAAAATCCATACCAGACCCTTATCTGAGCACGCAACCTGGCAGGCCGCAGGAAAAGAGGGGGGGACGAGAGAGCGCCCCCCCTCCTGAACCGTACCAGGCCACATGCCCTCAACATTGGGAGGGTGCTTTGGGGTAGCCCCCAAACACCTTGTCCCCATATTGATGAGGACAAGGGCCTCATCCCTACAACCCTTGGCCGGTGGTTGTGGGGGTCTGCGGGCGGGGGGCTTATCGGAATCTGGAAGCCCCCTTTAACAAGGGGACCCCCAGATCCCGGCCCTCCCCCCTGTGTGAAATGGTAAGGGCCTACCATTTCACAGAAAAACTGTCAAAAATGTTAAAAATGACAAGAGACAGTTTTTGACAATTCCTTTATTTAAATGCTTCTTCTTTCTTCTATCTTCTTTCTTCTTTCTTCTATCTTCTATCTTCCTTCGGTTTCTTCCTCCATCTTCTTCTTCTTCTGGTTCTTCTGGTACTTCTGGTTCTTCCTCCGGTGTTCTCGTCTGGCTTCTTCCTCCACGGCGTCTCCTTCCGTTCTTCTCCTCGGGCCGCTCCGCATCCATGCATGAAGGGAGGCTCCCGCTGTGTGACGCTTCTCCTCTTCTGACGGTTCTTAAATAACGGGGGGCGGGGCCACCCGGTGACCCCGCCCCCCTCTGATGCACGGGGACTTGACGGGGACTTCCCTGTGGTGTTCCCTGTGACGTCAGAGGGGGCGGGGTCACCGGTGGCCCCACCCCCGTTATTTAAGAAACGTCAGAAGAGGAGAAGCGTCACACAGCAGAAGCCTCCCTCCATGCATGGATGCGGAGCGGCCCGAAAAGAAGATGAAGAGAAGAAGATGAAGACAAGAAGATGAAGAGAAGAAGATGAAGACAAGACGATGAAGAGAAGAAGATGAAGAGAAGAGTGGGAGCCTCCCTCCATGCTATCATGGTTGCGGAGCGGGCCGAGGAGAAGAAGAGAAGGAGACGCCGCGGAGGAAGATGCCGGACGAGAACACCGGAGGATGAACCAGAAGTACCAGAAGAACCAGAAGAGGAAGAAGATGGAGGAAGAAACCGAAGGAAGAAACCGAAGGAAGATAGAAGAAAGAAAGAAGAAGCATTTAAATAAAGGAATTGTCAAAAACTGTCTCTTGTCATTTTTAACAGTTTTTTTGTGAAACGGTAGGGGTACCTTTGTACCCCCTTACCATTTCACACAGGGGGGAGGGCCGGGATCTGGGGGTCCCCTTGTTAAAGGGGGCTTCCAGATTCCGATAAGCCCCCCGCCCGCAGACCCCCACAATCACCGGCCAGGGTTGTGGGGATGAGGCCCTTGTCCTCATCAACATAGGGACAAGGTGTTTTGGGGGGCTACCCCAAAGCACCCTCCCAATGTTGAGGGCATGTGGCCTGGTACGGTTCAGGAGGGGGGGCGCTCTCTCGTCCCCCCCTCTTTTCCTGCGGCCTGCCAGGTTGCATGCTCGGATAAGGGTCTGGCATTGATTTTTGGGGGGGACCCCACGCCAATTTTTTTAAAATTTTGGCGCGGGGTTCCCCTTAAAATCCATACCAGAATACCAGACCTGAAGGGCCTGGTATGGATTTTTGGGGGGACCCCACGTCATTTTTTTTTTTTTTGGCGTGGGGTTCCCCTTAATATCCATACCAGACCTGAAGGCCCTGGTATTGAATTTCGGGGGAACCCATTTTTTTTTCTGAATTGTGTTTGTTTTCTTAATGCTGTTTTTATCAATGAACTTGTATGTGTTTTGCCGGACTGACATTTCATTAGAGCCGCACGAAGTGAACCAACATTAAAAAAAAAAAAAAAAAAACAGAGGTGCGCCCGTTCAACCTATGCAAATGCTTTTACGTTGCCTGACATTTACTAATATTTTGCCGGCGCACTGAACTAAAGTATTTGAACAAGCGCAAATGCCGTTTGAGCATGCGCAGTGCATAAATTCACCTCCCGCAGTTTAAATGTATTTGCCGGCGCTGCCAGCTTGTTCCGAGAAAGTCACTTTCTCGTTCTATATTGGCCATATTTGTGACTTGGACAGTTAGTACAACACTTCCCCACATCACCCCCATATTATTGGCACTTCCAGCTTGTTTCAATTTGAAGTTAAACATGCCGTGCACCAGGTCTATAGTGGCGTACAGATCACCTCTTCCCGTGCGCCGGGAAGAGAACAGTAAATGGGGGATCGCGCTGCGTTACAGTCATGGCGCAAATGCTTCGTAAATCAGCCCCAATGTGTTTCAATGTGTTTTATTTTAATTTCCATAAACTCATGTTTTTAATGTGCATTTGTATATATATATATATATATCTATATATAGATATCTATATATCTATATATAGATATCTATATATAGATATATATATATCTATATATAGATATCTATATATATATAGATATCTATATATAGATATATATAGATAGATATAGATATGGTACTTGGTTTTTCAGCTTTTTACTTTTTCATTTGTGTATTTATTCTTTCATCATTCATTTATTTTCTTTTTCATTTTTTTCACTTTCTTCATCTTTTATTCATTGATTAATTTGTTCCAAAGTATGAATAATTACATATTATGTTTGTTCATCATGCATTTTTGTGTTGCACGATACATCAGATATGTCTATCAGGTTATTTTGGGATGTCGTGTTTAAGTTCATTGATTAAGATATCCCATGCACGTGCATGACTCCAGGTGTTTCGTATGTGTCCAGGAATTTGGACTGACGTATCCATGTGGGTGGCCTATCAAAAGGATTTCTTGTTTGATCAACCTTTTTCTCATCCCCATATATATATATATATATATATATATATATATATATATATATATATATATATATATATATATATATATATATATATATATATATATATATATATATATATATATATATATATATATATATATATGGATGGTCATTGCATCTTCCAACAGCTATGACTAAGCACCCCATAGTGGTGTGAAATATGTCAGCTTTGCATTGATCCTGTGCCTCTGATGTCTTGGTACCAGAAGAATTTTTAAACCGTCTTCAATAAAGGTGTCAACAGAGTGCAGCCGTCCAGTCTTTTCTTCAATTCATAAGTAAGTGTTATGATCAGAGGGGCATCCTAAAGACGTTTAAAAGGGTTGTGTATCTGGCGATTAGTTGTTTATCTATCCCTGTTCTTATATAGGATAGTATGTGTATTGTCATACACTTAACTTTGCCATATCATCCAATAGATTTGGTTTGCACTACACAATATACCACCATCCTTGTGTCACGCTCATAGGGCGATATGTAATTTGATGCAGCAAGCACAGTGTGTTATTTAGAATATGACTCTCTGCCACATGCAAATGTATTGAATACTTTATTTTCTCTCTTGGACAGGCCAATTTTCTTTGTTGCCAAAACAATGAGGTCCTGAGGAATCGGTTAGATGTGAAATACGTCGACCTCCTGGAACATTTAACAAAGACTAATTTCTGATGATTTTTTAAATATTTGATAATATACAGTTTTTTTGTTATAACATTTTGAATTTAATTAACTAAATGTGTGACTGTTCCTCTCTGGTACCAGGAAAAGTCCAATACAATAAGGTCTCTTTTTTTGGTAATATGGTACAAATGAACAAACGGATGAATGCATAGACAAAAGAGTACTAAAATAGCCAAATGAGCAACAAATCATTAGCTTGCACTTACAGAAACCACAGCAGTGTTAACCTGAATCTTAAACTGCATTGCCAAAGTCACTAAACAATATCAATGAGTTTAAAGCAATAGAAAGGGTCCTGTTGTGAACCTTGAGCAGATAATCCCAGTAACCCCATGTGTACGTACCCCCAGTAAGTGGGGGTACACATTCCCAATGTGGCATGCCCCTGGAGGTGATAGAAGCACCTGGCACCTAGTAAGTAACGTTTGAGCTAACAAAGTGTGGGGGGTGTTTAGGACATGTAGTTCAGTTCACTGATTCCTGGCTGGCTGCTAATCCGATCCCAATGAATTGATGATCAGCAGCTCCCAACGGTCAGGTCCCAGATTGTCACACAGGCCACAGTCTCTCCGCCCAAACCCTGAAGCCGCAGCGATTCTCTCTCTCTCTCTCTCTCAACTCAGTTCCTCAGCTCCTCTTTAATGGCTTCAGTCCTTCGGCTGTGGGACACAGACCCTGACTGTAGATCTGTCTCCATTGCTCTCTCTCCCAGGACTGCTCAGATCTCGATCAGTTTATCCAGATAGCACTGTGTAACGCTCCTCCTCTAGCAGGAAGGGTTTGTGGGAACTGAAGTCCAGTAGCCATAAGTCTCTAGAAACAAGGATGATTCAGTGCTTCTTTAAGACCAACAATTCTCATGAGGCTCTTCAGCCCAGCAAGTTTTCTTTCTCATGCTCAATTGGATCAGACTCTCTTGCTCCTTGATTGGCTGAAGCTCCCCTGATCCCTAATTGTCCCAAGCTCTTTACCAGGAGGGGGGGGGGGGAGCAAGGGGGGTTTCACACAGATCCCTCCTATCAGCTGCAGAGAGAAACTGGCTGCAGCACTCAGCTACACTTGAAAAAAAGGTTGCATTGGTACATGTTCTCCATACCAGTTCCCAACTACCCTTGTCTTTTTTCACAAAAGCTTGCAAATTAGTCTTGAGAAAAGGCCACAAAAAGCAAGATTTGGGGATACAGGGTTCACAGAACCTCCTTGAACTTTGCCTGGTTCGCATACCCCTTTTAGCCTCCTAAGTTGACAAATTGACAACTTAGGTATACAACTGGGACACACCAATTGCCACCTCATAACAGAATATTCCTAACCAAAAATCCTCATGGTTAGATCAAAAGTTATTTTTTAGTTTAAGATGAAGATTTAAAAGAATCTAAAACAACTTTTGAAATTACATAAATACTGTATGTTTAGGTTATATGAGAATCTAGTGATTGATTTTAGATCCACTTTAGATTGACATTTGGTACTTACGTGTAGATTTGGAAGATCCTCCGCCCATTGTTCTTGCTGAATATCTATGAGTAAATAAAGTAAATTGTGTTAACTGCCACATAGCTGACAAAATACTACATATACAGTGCATCCGGAAAGTATTCACAGCGCTTCACTTTTTGTACATTTTGTTATGTTACAGCCTTATTCCAAAATGGATTAAATCCATTATTTTCCTCAAAATTCTGAAAACAATACCCTATAATGACAACGTGAAAGAAGTTTGTTTGAAATCTTTGTAAATTTATTAAAAATAAAAAATGGAAAAAAAAATCACATCTACATAAGTATTCGTAGCCTTTGTCACGACATTTTGGGGAAAATAATGAATTTAATGTATTTTGGAATAAGGCTGCAACATAACAAAGTGTGGAAAAAGTGAAACGCTAGGAATACATTCTGGATGCACTGTATTTACATACCTCCCAACAGTCCTGGATTCCGCGGGATTGTCCAGCGATTCTAACACATTCCCACTGTCCCACACTGTGTCCTGCAGCCCCTTTAAATAGCACCTGTCCTTTCTTAGCATTAACAGCACGGTGCCGCTAATAGAAGTTTGTAATTACAACTAGTGCGGTGCTCAGGGCTTTGCCGTTATAACGCGTCCTGCCCACTCCCTCTCTATTGGAAGCCTGCAACCATGCTCCATGCAGTGCCCATGGCTTTGGTACTAAGCCTCGCCCACTCCGGGAATCTAGCATAAACCGTAAACTTCATGCTTCTGGGGAGAGGGGATCCCGGATCATCCGTGGCATGAGCAGGGTGTCTAGGTTCCCGCACACACGCCGCAAGCCACATTGTGCATTGCAGCCGCCAGCCGGTGTCTTATCGAATACTGTCCCCCATCGGAAAGTGTCCGCCCTGTACTGCGCAGGCGCAGTACGGAGGACAAACGAGACGCCGAAAGTCTCCGAAGTTCAACAGCTGATCATCAGCTGTACACAGCGCCTGCGCTTTTATTCTCACCCTGTGTCCAGGTTCATTCTCTACTATCCAAGTGGACATAGAGTTAGAATAAATAGATGCCGAGCGCAGCGAGGCCGTGCCCGAAGCGCGGCGAGCGAAGCGAGCCCGCGAGGGGCCCTCTTAGAAAGCCATCACTAATAAGTGCCCAAGCGCCGTGTACAGCTGATGGTCAGCTGATCAACTTCGGACACTTTTGGCATCTCCTTCTCCTCCGTACTGCGCAAGCGCTGCGTCTGCGCAGTACGGGGCGGACACTATCCGATAGGAGAACACTTCTCGTCAGAACACCGGCATCTCTCCCCGCTGGTCCTGCTGCCTCTGACACATGGACGCACACTGAAGAGTGGAGCGCACTGAGCCCGTCCCCTCCTCCTCCTGCTGTAATGTTTTGTATTCCTGTACAGAGGAGGAGGCGGGGAGCATGCACTCCACTCTGCTAGAACCACGATCTGAGAGGTCTATGCAAGTCTTCAGAGGAGATGGAAAGCTCTGCCCACTGATCGCTGGAATCAACAGGAGAGTCAGCCTGAAGATACTTTGATGGGGGTCCCATGTGACCAAGGGGAGGGGGTAGTCATTGGGGGGTGTAGGAGTAAAGGGGGATAGACTGGGGGGGATTTGTGCTAGGAGGGGGTGGGGGGATTTTGGTTAAAAAGAGTAATGGGGGATTTGACCTTGCTCTACTGACCCCTGGTCCTCCGTCCTGCTCACCCTGTACCATGCTCTACTGACCCCTGTACCCTGCCCTACTGGCCCCTGGTCCTCCATCCTGCTCACCCCTGTACCCTGCTTTATTGACCCCTGGTCCTCCGTCCTGCTAACCCCTGGTCCTCTGTCCTTCTTACCCCTGTACCCTGCCCTAATGACCCCTGGTCTTCGGTCCTTCTGACCCCTGTACCCTTCCCTACTGACCCCCTTTCCTCCTCACCCCTTTACCCTGCTCTACTGACCCCCTTTCTCCTGTCCTGCTGACCCCTGTACCCTGCCATACTGACCCCCTGTCTTCTGTCCTGCTGACCCCTCTAACCTGCCCTAATGACAACCTCTTTCCTCGGTCCTGCTAACCCCTGTACCCTGCCATACTGACTCCCTGTTTTTCTGACCCCTGTACCCTGCCCAACTAACCCCCATTTCCTTTGTCCTGCTGACCCCTGTACCCTGCCCTACTGATCCCCTGTCTTCTGCCCTGCTGACCCCTGTATGCTACCCTACCAACTCCCTGTCTTCTGTCCCGCTGACCCCTGTGACCTGCCCTACTGACCCCCTGTATTCTGTCCTGCTGACCCCTGTACCCTGCCCTACTCATCCCCTGTTTTCTGTCCTGCTGACCCCTGTATGCTGCCCTACTGACTCCCTGTCTTCCGTCCTGCTGACCCCTGTACCCTGCCCTACTAACCCCCTGTCTTCCGTCCTGCTGACCCCTGTACCCTGCTCTACTGACCCCGTATTCTGTCCTGCTGTGCCTTGTACCTTGCCCTACTGACCCCCCCTATCTTCCTCCCTACTGACCCCGTCTTCTGTCCTGCTGACCTCTGTACCCTGCTCTACTGACACCCTATCCTCTGTCCTCTGCCTTTGTGATGCCTCTTCTCTGCCCTGTTGACCCCCGTACACTGCCCTGCAGACCCTTCTCCTCTGCCATTCCTGTCCACCACACTGCTTAAGCCCCTCCCAGTGTTAAGAGTTTGGCCACACCCACATTTTGCAAATTACTTCCTCCCTCTAGTGTCCCTCATTACAAAGTTCAAAAGTTGGGAGGTATGGTATACCTACAAGTTATGTATTTATTTTATTTATTTTTTTGTATTTTTAGTAAAGTTAGTATTACTCAGCTTAGAGCATTTTGCAGGTCTTTATTTCCAATTTTATACCACCTTCTGTATGTATCAGACTTTTCATTTGACAGTAAAGATAGCAGTAAAATGAGTGAGACTTCATGGTAGTAGCAGTAAAGGTGATAACTTGGAAGGAAAATTATGTGGCTGGAATCTTGAGTATAGGTTGGAATAGTAGAGTATAGGTCAGCCCAGTATAATCAGTCTGGGCCAGCCCAGCAGTTCAACCTGTAGAACGAGAACTGTGGATTGACCATTTAAGAGTCCACAAAAAATGACATTGCTGTTAACTTTTTATTACTGGAGAGAAGGGTGAAAATTAAGAGGTTTTATACTTCGGTCAGAGTATAGCTTTCTGCTTCCCTATTTAGCTAGGTGACAACTACTTGCTTCCTTGTTCTAAATACACACAGAGACAGCAGCTGTTTGACCATATATACAAAATATTAGTGTGCTTGTTCAGCACTAAATCCTTTACATAAAAAAATGAATCAAACATATAAACCACGATCAGTGCATTGCCACACCTAAACAATAAAAAACCATAAAGTGCAATAGTGAAAAAAGTCCAATGGTGATTTGAAAGTCCAAATCTCTGATGATCATAGGATGAGTAAATAACCCTCTCACTCAAAAACAATAAAATTCAATCCATGCCAAAATTAAAAATAAATTGGTTTTCAATATCATCCACCATCCACTTCTGTGAATTGAGTGAATTGGCCGCTCACCTTAGGGGGGAGAGCTTGTGTAGAGATATAGGAAGATCTTCAAATATCAGGAACACCACCTCCAGTAGTTAAGAACATACACCTCGCATGAAGATCGATTTTTGATAATGCTGCGGATATATAGAGAAAATTCATTGAGCAATACCATTTAAAATAAAGTTTATTAAAACATAAAGGAAGTGTGCACATTTTCCACATCTTGTAATTATTGCAAGTATGATCTCCAAATTACGAGCTCCTCGCCTCCTCACCGCTAACTCCGGGTGTACAAGGCACTGGAAGTGACATCACCGGCTCCACCCGATGTATTGCGTAACTTGTCACGTAACTTCTTCAAGGGATCCATTGAACTTACGTGACAAGTGACGCAATGCGCCCGGTGGAGCCGGTGATGATTCAGTGCCTGTAAAAAGTATTGCAATGCTGTTTCTCCTAAGCTCCTCCCAACTGTGACCTGTCAGGATAAGGAGGAGACTGGAAGGCAGCCTGCAAGAAGAGGAGGAGTCAGGAGGCAACCTGCAAGATGAGGAGCCTAGAAGGCAGCCTGCAAGCTGAGGAGGTGCCCGGGAATCAGATCTGCATCTGAGGTGTGAAAGAATTATTGTGTTGAAGGAAGGAGAAGATTGTACTGTGGACCTAGGGGATGGGCAGAGTAAAAAACATTTTTGCTGGGGATGAGAGTGCGCTAGTAGGGAAGAAGAAGAAAATGATTCATTCTAGGTGGGGGGATTTGTCCTGAAAGAGGGAAATCTTGGGGGGTGACATGGGTAAGATTTGTTCTAGGAGGAGAAAATTTTTTGGGGGGGTTTGTGCTGGGGGGGGGGGGATTGAGCGTCACAGAAGTAAGATTTGTTCTAGAGGGGGGAGTTTTGCTGAAAGAGGGAATTTTGGGCTGACCAGAGTAAGATTTCTTCTAGGAGGGGACATTTTGAGGGGATGTGCTACTAGGGGTGATTTGGGGGATATTTGTTTTGCAAGAAGGGAAGGAGGATTTGTGCTTTGGGGATTGCGTGGAGGGGATTAGTTCTGGAAAGGGAACTTTGGGGGTGACAGGGGTAACAGTTGTTCTAGGAGCGAACACTTTAGGGGAATTGTTCTAAGAGGGGAAATATGGGGAGTTTTTTTACTAGGAATTTACTAATTGTGATAGAAGGGGGGAGTGATTCTAGGGTTGATTGGAGGGAGGGGATTTGTGCTGGGAGGGGGAATTTGGAGGGCAGCAGGCAGTAAGATTTGTTCTAGGATGGGAAATTGGGGGGCATGTGCTAGGACGGGTGATTTGGGGGGGGATTGGGGGGGAGAATTTGAGCTAGAAGGGGGATTGGGGGGGTTGTGCTAGAAGGGGTGATTTGAGAGAGGGAAAGAGCTTTATGCTAGGAGGAGAATTTTTTGGGGTGGGGAATTTGTGCTAATAGGGATGAATGGGGGGATATTTATACTAGGAGGGGGGATTTAGGGAGAGAGGATTTGAGCTGGGAGGGGGGATGGGGGGGGCAAAGTTTTGTGCCAGGAGTGGGTATTTCAGCAGTGGGGGTTTGTACTGGGAGGAGGGGGTATTTTTGTTTGGGGAAAATTTTGGCCTGCAAAGGGAATTTGTGTTTAGGGGTATTACTGCTTAATTTCTTTTTTTGAGGGGGGGGTTTGCTGACAATAATGCTCAAAGCACATTTTGCGGGGAGGGGGGCACAGTTTGGCATCTTCACCATGGGCACTAGATCACCTTGTCCCGACATTGTCCACAGCATATATCTGTTTGCTGTAAAGGTTGAACATTATAATAGTGCTGATTTGTGTGTTCTGTTCCTAAAAAATGCTCTAGGTATCCTTCAGCACAGCATTTTACAAAAAAGTCAGCTTGCTGAGCAATGAAATGTTTGTGCTCAAGCAAAGCAGCAGTTTTCAAAAAGCCCCTTACACCATGTTGTTGGAGCAAAGAGACAGCATATGCCTCTTTCAAAAAAATCTTCCCATACGACTTGCAAGGAGGGAGGGGGTATGCTAGAGAATTGACTCTCCGGCCATTCAAATTCAAATGCACATTGCAATGTGTTTTTACTGCCATTTTTTTCAGTTGGTGACAGGGTCCCTTTAAATCCTGCGCACACACTGGCATATTTATGCATGCACACTTACATACACCCAATGCAATGTGTATACAGTATCAGTATGCACTTCACTCATAGATTGAATCATATATTATATCATTGAGAACTTGGATTTTGTATGCACTATTTGGCATTGTATTGATTAAGGGAATGTTATATATATGAGAAAGGGGAGCACTGTATGTATTTTGAGTATATGATTATTATATCTTTTTGATAATCTTGAAACATATCTCACAACTTTCTGAGATGAGAAAGCGGGACACCTTTTACCGCAAGGTATGAAGGCAAATGATGTGCCCCCAGTTACATATAGTTGCATACTGTAGTGAGGTTGAAAAAATGCACTAGTCCATCTAGTTCAACCAACAGAAAACAAAAAGGTAATAGAGAACCCCCATACTGTATATACAATCCTATACTCAAAGTTGATCCAGAGGAAGGCAAAAAACCTCAATAAAAGCATGATCCAATATGCTTCAGTACAGGAAAAAATTCCTTTCTGATCGCCCAGGAGGCAATCGGATATTCCCAGAATCAACTACCCCTGGTGTTATTACCTCTATATATTAGTAACTACAGTACTCATATTGTGTGCATTTAAGAATGCATCCAGCTCTTTCTTAACCACTTGCCGCCCGCCATATAGCAGAATGATGGTGGCAAAGTGGTTTCAATATCCTGACTGGGCGTCATATGGCGTCCTCAGGATATTAAGCCGCTGTGCTCCCCCAGAGGTGCGCATCGCGGCGATCGTTGTTGCGGTGTGTCAATCTGACACACTGCAACTCCGATCTAGGTAAAGAATCTCTGACGGGGACTCTTTACCACGTGATCAGCCGTGTCCAATCACGGCTGATCACGATGTACATAGGAAGAGCCAGTGATTGGCCTTTTCTCACTCGCATCTGATAGACGCGAGTAGAGGAGAGCCGATCAGCTGCTCTCCTGACAGGGGGGGTCTGTGCTGATTATCAGCAGAGAACCCCCCTCAGATCCTGCCCAGGACCACCAGGATGGCCATCCACTCTGGACCACCAGGTATGCCCCCCCTAGACCCCCAGGGAAAAACTAATCTATGCCCAGGCAGCTGCTAATCAGTGCCCACTCACAATGCCTACCACTGCCAGTGCCACCAGGGATGTCTATTAGTGCCTCATATCAGTGCCGCGTATCAGTGCCCATCAGTGCCACGTATCAATGCCCAGCAGTGCCACCTATCAGTGCCCATCAGTGCCGCCTATCAGTGCCACCCACAAGAACCCATCTTTGCAGCCTTTCAGTGCCCATCAGTGTCACCTATCAGTGCCCATCAATGCCCACCAGTGCCACCCATGAGTGCCCATCAGTGCTGCATATCAGTGCCACCCATCAGTGCCGCCTACCAGTGCCCATCAGTGCCACATATCAGTGCCCACTGTCAGTGCCCGCTCATTGGTGCCACCTTATGGGTGCCTCCTTATCAGTGCCTGTCAGTGCTGCCTTATCAGTGCCCATCAGTGAAAGAGAAAACGTACTTATTTACAAAATTTTATAACAGAAATAAAAGCAAAAGTTTTATTTTTTTCAAAATTTTCAGTCTTTTTTTATTTGTTTAGCAAAAAATAAAAACCGCAGAGGTGATCAAATACCACCAAAAGAAAGCTCTATTTGTGGGAACAAAATGATAAAAATTTAGTTTGGGTACAGTGATGGATGACCGCGCAATTGTCATTCAAAGTGCGACAGCACTGAAAGCTGAAAATCTGTCTGGGCAGGAAGGTGTATAAGTGCCCTGTATTGAAGTGGTTAAACAATTTACTGAGCTGAAAAAAAAAAAGTTCTTTTTCACAGCTCTTACTGTGAAGAAGCCTTTCCATATATGTGAAGGTTAAATCTTTTTTCCTCCGGACATAAAGAGTGCATCACTGTCCTCAGTAATGACCTGAAAAGAGCTATTTTATCTATTTTATCTAAGGGAAGTTCCCACAACATGACCCATTGGGGGTACTTGAGGACTGAAGTGGAGAACCACCACTCTAATCTATCCTCATAGCTGAGATCCTCCATGCATCTTATCAGCTTGGTTGCCCTTTTCTACACTTTCTCTAGTTTTACGATATACTTTACACTGGAGGGGGTGATACTGCTACCTAGACATGTTTTACCTTAATGCAGGGAATGCATTAACTACTTGCCGACTGCCGCACGCCGATTTACTTCGGCAGAATTGCAAGGGTGGGCAAATGGGCATAACTGTACGTCCCTCCCTCCCCGTGGGTGGGGGGTGCGATCATGACCCCCCCCTTAAACCCCCCTAATAAAGGTTTAACCCCTTGATCGCCCCCCCAGTTAATCCTTTCACCCCGTCACCAGTGTCAATAATAGATCTTTTTTCTGATCGCCGTATTTGTGTCACGGGTGACGCTAGTTAGCCAGTTAGTTGATTAATTTTACCGTCAGGTTTGTATAGTGTTAGGTACCCCCATACATTACTAATAAAGGTTTTAACCCCGATTGCCCCCTAGTTAACCCTTTCACCCCCTGTCACCAGTGATCACAATATTAGTGTTATGGGTGACGCTGCTTAGTTCATTTGTTTTTTATAGCGCCACACCCACCATATATTACCCAATAAAGGTTTAACCCCCTGATCGCCCGGCGGGTGATATCAGTTTTAGCATCAGTCAGGGTCTGTGTCGCCCCAGGCAGCGTCAGATTAGTGCCAGTAGCGCTAACACCCATGCACGCACCATACACCTCCCTTAGTAGTATAGGGTCTGAACGGATCGATATCTTTGATCTGATCAGAACTATCTTAGCATCCCCAATAGTTTAGGGTTCCCAAGAATGCAGCGTTAGCAGAATCAGCTTAGATACCTGCTAGCACCTGCGTTAAGCCCCTCCGCCCAGCCCAGCCCAGCCCACCTAAGTGCAGTATCTATCGATCACTGTCACTTAAAAAACACAGCACACATAACTGCAGCGTTCGCAGAATTAGGCCTGATTCCTGCGTTTTTTTGGTAGCATTTGAATCAGTCGCTGACAGTCAGGAGCTCTTTTTTCTGTGAGTTTCACTAGTTGTCAGGAAAGGTTCCACCCGCTGGTAATACTATGTGACAAAAAATAAAAAATTACTGCGCTTCCCTACAACCCCAAGCTGCAGTTCTAATTTGTAGGTACAAAAATCAAATAAATTAGAACAATTAACAGAACCGCGCTAATGTGGAGATATTACATAAAATCGCAAATAATCTATAACAAGTAGGATTCCCATCAACCAAATATCACATATAATGTGTCAAGATTGAAACAACATAATATATTCTAAACCCAAATATTAACAAAACACCGTTGTGACTAAATAAATAATTAATAAAAAATCGATAAATATTGTGACTGTAATATAAAAATCTTTAAAGCAAATAAATCCTCAAAAAGTGATAAAAAAGATGAATCCGTGACTGATAGTGACTTCAATTGAAAACAGTCCTTAACATAAATGATTCCACCAGTAGTGATTGAAGGCTTAATGGACAAAACACCTCGTGAGAAGGATCCACCACCTATAATGATGTACGCTTACCAGAGGCAAGCTTTATTAAAGCTTAAGTTAGAAATCCACTCTGCGGGGACACCACCATCGGTCTCAGCACAGGGGGAGGACCACCCGGAACTCTCCGTCCATAGAAGCCAAAACTCAGCAAGAGGAACCCAGGGGAATGAAAGACACATCCTCCATAGTGTGAATCCGTATAAACAATTTAATAAATAAAAGTAGCACACTTACATAGAAGTATCGAATAAAACAGCATGTATCGTATAACAGCCGGCCGGCCTGCATGCACCCGTTCACAGTGGGATAGAAACGATGACGTCGGCGCGTCTGCCTTACGTTTCGTCTTATTGGACGTTGTCATAGGAGTTCCGGGTGGTCCTCCCCCTGTGCTGAGACCGATGGTGGTGTCCCCGCAGAGTGGATTTCTAACTTAAGCTTTAATAAAGCTTGCCTCTGGTAAGCGTACATCATTATAGGTGGTGGATCCTTCTCACGAGGTGTTTTGTCCATTAAGCCTTCAATCACTACTGGTGGAATCATTTATGTTAAGGACTGTTTTCAATTGAAGTCACTATCAGTCACGGATTCATCTTTTTTTTATCACTTTTTGAGGATTTATTTGCTTTAAAGATTTTTATATTACAGTCACAATATTCATCAATTTTTTATTAATTATTTATTTAGTCACAACGGTGTTTTGTTAATATTTGGGTTTAGAATATATTATGTTGTTTCAATCTTGACACATTATATGTGATATTTGGTTGATGGGAATCCTACTTGTTATAGATTATTTGCGATTTTATGTAATATCTCCACATTAGCGCGGTTCTGTTAATTGTTCTAATACTATGTGACATTTGGTGTGCAATACTAATGTCCACCAGCAGGTGTCTCCTGGCAGTTTGGAAGTGTTAGGGGAGCTTTCCCCTGCAGGTGTTATGTGATCTTTGGGCCGCAGTACTGGCGTCCACCAGTGGGTGGTTCCTGGTAGCATGGAGCCAATATCACCTCCTGCAGTCAGGCATCACCTGAGCCTGATTGCAGGAAATGGTATAAATACCCGGCAAGCTCACACATCCTTGCCTTGGTATTGTCCTTGAGCCCTGACCTGTATCCTGTGAACCTGCAAACCTGATCCTGATCCTGAACCTGTATTTGTACCTGTTCATCGTGTTATCCTGTATTCCTGTTCCCCTGCCTTGCAGCCTGATCCCTTCCACCTTCTCCCTGTCTGTCTTGCTCCTTGCCCCTCATCTGCTGATCTACCGTTTATGACCCTGGCCTGGCTAAGATTACGATTCTGGTATCCCTTTTGCTGTATATGTTTGTTAGGTTGTTGTTCTTTGTGGGCCACTGTTTGGTTGTTGGTTTGTTTACACTGTTTGGTAATCGTGGTGCGTTTATATTTGTATTCACGTATCTTAATAAATTACTTACTTTTTCACCTACATACATTTGGTTCACTCTGTGCAGTCCACGCAGTTCTGGTCACATCTGATTTATGAGACTAGTATACCAGTAAATTTAGAGACCAAAATGTCAAATCGAAGGTACACTAGTGAAGAGGCCTACACATTTCTGAGCATGACAGATAGTGAAGAGGAAGTCACCCATCTGTCAGATTCAGGCTCAGAATATTATCCTGTAAACAACAGCGGCACCCTGACAGATAGCTCTGACGACGGAGTTGCGGTCCCTGCCAAGGTCAGGCGTACCCGACCCCGTTCTTCTGCTGTTGTTGAGGTGCAAGAACCGCAGGTCTCTCGTATGGAGCAGAGAGCCAGTACTAGTGCCGCTCATCCTTCTGGTGAACTGGCAAGCACCAGCAGCCTAGTACACCCTGGTCGTAGTCAAACCAGCACTGCAGTAACACTTGGTGATGTGGTGAGTCCCATAAGGCCAGTTCAAGCTGGTGCAGTGGCTAGCACAACTAGTGTCCCGCAGCCACCAAGAAGACAAAGACAGGCCCGTCGAGCCTATAGTGCCCTTCCTGCTGCATTTTCCAATCCTAATTGGGAGCCCACCACTTCTGCAGCACCCGTACTTCCCCCATTCACTGGCCAACCCGGAATTCAGGTGGAAACAGTTGATTTTACATCACTTGACTTTTATTTGCTGTTTTTCACGGAGGATCTCTATAGATCTATTGTGGACCAAAGCAATTTATATGCTGGTCAATTCATCGCCGCTAATCCCTATTTGACCCTTGCCAGAGACCGGAAGCCCATTACGGTTTCCGAATTTAAGACTTTTCTGGGCCTATCCTTCCTAATGAGCATAACTAAAAAGAGTGAGTTGCGGTCATATTGGTCCACTGACCCATTTCACCATATGCCTGTGTTCTCTGCCTCCATGGTCAGGGCATGATACGAGCAGATCTTGCGGTTCATGCACTTCAATGATAATGACCTCTGTCATCCTCGGGGTGACCCTGGATATGATCGGCTCTAAAAAATTCGGCCCCTCATAAACCACTTCAACCAACAGTTTGCAGCCTTGTTTACTCCCGATCAAGTTGTCTGCATTGATGAGTCCCTGATTAAGTTTTCTGGCCGCTTGTCTTTCAAACAGTATCTTCCCAGCAAGCGTGCCAGATATGGGGTCAAGATGTATAAGTCTCTGTGACAGGGCCACAGGCTATACATATAGTTTTATGGCTTACGAGGGAAGAGATAGTCACGTAGAGCCTGAGAACTGCCCAGACTACATAGGGAGCGCTGGTAAGATTGTGTGGGACTTGGTATCCCCCTTATTCAGAAAGGGGTACCACTTGTATGTGGACAATTATTACACGAGTGTGCCACTTTTTAGTCACTTGTTTGATCATGGAATGGAATCATGGCGCATGTGACACCGTGCGATCTAATCGCTGGGGCTTACCCCAGCGGCTTGTAGATTCCCATCTTAGGCTGGTGGAGAGAGCCTGCTTGAAGTGTAATAATTTGCTCGCTGTGAAGTGGAGGGATAATCGGAATGTTTTTGTTCTGTCCCCCCTTCACGCAGACACGGCAGTCCAAATTACTACGGCGACTGGTGTTGTGGAGAAAGCCCTCTGTGTCCACGAATATAACCTTAATATGGGAGGGGTGGACCCTAATGACCAGTTGTTGGCGCCGTACCTAGTTGCCCGTAAGGCCAGACACTGGTACAAAAAAGTGTCTGTATACTTATTTCAATTGGCTCTGCTGAATGCTTATGTGCTATACAAAGCTTCAGGATGAACTGGATCCTTCCTTAAATTCCAGGAAGAGATCATTACAGCCCTTCTGTTTCCAGGCGGTGCTGTGACCCAACTTGGATAGTAAATAAGTAAATGTAGCGCTATGTGTAAATTATAAATATAAAGTGCAATTCTCTAAAATAAATAAATCCTACATATAAATGAATAGTCCATAAAATGAAGAAATAAAACATGAAAAACTCTTCTTGTGATCAGTGTATCCACACAATTCCACCACAGTGATTGTTCGTCCTCAAAAGGAGTGCACACCACCACCAGTAAAAATGCGCACTCACCTCCCAGATGAGTCAAAACTCATATGCGGATCTCCCCACAAGCTCTTTGCTCTCACTTCCTCTTCCCAATCAACGGTGGGTAATCCAGATGGCTCTTTTTTTAATGGTAACTCAGCTCATTAATATCCAAAGAAACGGATCATCTCCCAGCTTGGCTCAAGATTCCATGAGTTCAGAACATGTAAATAATAAGTATAGAGACCATAGTGTTCTCCGTATACAAATTTCTTCAAAGCCCCCAAACAGACAAGTTGCACTAACAAGATAAAAACTTTTAAAATCACATAAAAACCTCCAGAGTAGCACCGCTGTGTCCACATACACAGTGCCTGGCTGAATGTGACTATCAGCTCCTCCCTTCTAGATGCGTATCGGCCAATCACAGGCCTTCCTCAGTAGATGCTTTGGATACTAATGAGCTGAGTTACCATTAAGATAGATTCTGCACAGACTAGGACACACATTCACAGGGTCTGCAAAGATGCCATCGCATTTTGAGAGACCAGAACCGTTACAACCGTTACAACTAGGGATGAGCCAGACGTTCGAGTCGAACGTAAGTTCGACTCGAACATCGGGCGTTCACCTGTTTGGGTCGCCCTTCGGGTCTGATATGGAAATTAAGAGGAACCCTGTACCAAATTTTAAAAAAATGGCTTAGGGGTCCCCCCCAAAATCCATACCAGACCCTTATCTGAGCACGCAACCTGGCAGGCCGCAGGAAAAGAAGGGGGATGAGAGAGCACCCCCACTCCTGAATGGTACCAGGCCACATGCCCTCAACATGGGGAGGGGAACAAGGGCCTCATCCCCACAACCCTTGCCCGGTGGTTGTGGGGATCTGCAAGAGGGGGGCTTATCGGAATCTGGAAGCCCCCTTTAACAAGGGGAACCCCAGATCCCAGTCTCCCCCCTGTGTGAATTGGTAACGGGGTACAAATGTACCCCCTACCATTTCACAAAAAAAGTGTCAAAATGGTAAAAAAGACAAGACACAGCTTGGGACAAGTCCTTTATTAAAAAATAAAAAAATAAAAATGTCCCATGAAGTAAGTTCACGCCGCCCGATGGACCGAAAAAAAAAAACAAAAAGAGGCGACCGACCCACCTCCATGGGAGGCTCCCGCCATCTGACGCATCTTCACTTTGACAGCTCTTATATAACTGAGGGCGGGGCTACCCGATGTCATAAAAAAGACAAGACACAGTTTGGGACAAGTCCTTTATTAAAAAATAAAAAAGTAAAAATGTCCCACGCAGTAAGTTCACGCCGCCTGATGGACCGAAAAAAAAAGCCGCGACTGACCCGCCTCCATGGGAGCCTCCCATCGTCTGACGCATCTTCACTTTGACAGCTCTTATATAACTGAGGATGGAGCTACCCGGTGACTGAACTGGGTGACCCCGCCCCCCTCGGATGCCACAGGGACTTCCCCATGGCTTCCCCGTAGTGTCAGAGGGGGCAGGCCACCTGGTTACAGAAACGGGTGACCCCGCCACCCTCTAAGGCCACGGGGAAGCCATGGGGAAGTCCCCGCCCTCAGTTATATAAGAGCTGTCAAAGCGAAGATGCATCAGACGGCGGGAGCCTCCCATGGTTGGTCGCGGCTTTTTTTTTCTTTTTCGGTCCGTCGGGCAGCATGAACTTACTTTGTGTCCAGATTCCGATAAGCCCCCTGCCTGCAGACCCCCACAACCAACGGGCAAGGGTTGTGGGAATATGGCCCTTGTCCCCATCAACATGGGGACAAGGTGCTTTGGGGGGCTACCCCAAAGCACCCTCCCCATGTTGAGGGCAT
Source organism: Aquarana catesbeiana (assembly GCF_042186555.1). NCBI lineage: Eukaryota > Metazoa > Chordata > Amphibia > Anura > Ranidae > Aquarana > Aquarana catesbeiana. Next base: position 502,064,266 of record NC_133325.1, read on the forward strand.
GTGGCCTGGTATGGTTCAGGAGGGGGGGCGCTCTCTCGTCCCCCCTCTTTTTCTGCGGCCTGCCAGGTTGCGTGCTCAGAGAAGGGTCTGGTATGGATTTTGGGGGGGGGGCCTACACCATTTTTTTTTAATTTTGGCGCAGGGTTCCCCTTAAAATCCATACCAGACCCAAAGGGCCTGGTATGGATTTTAGGGGGACCCCCACACGATTTTTTTTTTATTTTGATTTGGGGTTCCCCTTAATATTCATACCAGACCCAAAGGGCCTGGTAATGGGTGGTGGCCATGCTCTTTTTTCAATTATCTGTATCTATATTGCCGAGACCTGACAATTCATTACAGCCACGATCAGTTTTAAATGACAATGTTTCCTTTAGAAATGTCATTTTGCTGTGGTACTGTTCTAAACACGGGAAAAATGCGCCACTTTACAGGCATACTATAGACACCCCCCAGACACGATATTTAAAGGAATAATTTCATTTTTATTGTTTCACTTTAAGTATTAAAAAAATCACTGCTCCTGAAAAAAACAGCTGTTTTTAAAAACATTTTTTGCATTGATACATGTCCCCTGGGGCAGGACCCGGGTCCCCAAACACTTTTTATGACAATAACTTGCATGTAAGCCTTTAAAATTAGCACTTTTGATTTTTCATGTTTGTGTCCCATAGACTTTAACGGTGTTCGTGTGTTCTACCAAATTTTTATATATATATATATATATATATATATATATATAAATAAAATAAAAAATAGTTGTCTTTTTATTGTCCTCTCTCTCTATTCTCTCTCTATTGTTCTGCTTTTTTTTACTGTGTCTACAATGCAATGTTTTATTGTTACTATGTTTTATCATGTTTGCTTTTCGGGTATGTAATTCTTTTATACTTTACTGTTTACTGTGTTTTATTGTTAACCATTTTTTGTTTTCAGGTACGCCATTCAGCTGCAGTGCTGATTTATTTATCTTGACAGCAACAGCGTTTGCTCTCACGACACGTACATCAGTAACTCCAGCGCTGTAGAAGGTGATTTCACCATCACAGTTAAAAAAAAAAAGAGCATATATGCCGAAGCATGGGGGCAGGGGTGGAGGGGCAATTTGCCTCTAACATTAGGGGTGGATTGCCCCCATGCTTCGGCATATATTTTTTAGGCACAGATCGCGTTAAAAATTTTTTATTTTTACTGTTTTATTGTATTTGCTTTGCAGGTATGGTATGTCTTACTGTTATACTGTAATGTTACTTTGTTTTATTGTTAACCATTTGCTTAGCAGGTACGCCATACAGCTGCAACACTGATTTATTTAGCAGCGTTTGCTCCCACGATACGTAAATCGGCGACTCCATCGCTGTAGGAGGTGATTTCACCACCACAGTTAAAAAAAAAAAAATGGTGCATGTATGGCCATCATTAGAAGTGAGTGGATGAAGGGCGGTAGTCTAATGGTGGGCATACCCACCGATCAATCTCTTTTTTTCGTTCAGCCCACAGGCTGCATGAAAAAAAGAACATTACAATGTATGCCCAACAAGGACCAGCAATGTACTGGTATGTTGCTGGACTTTGAGTGGTTATACCAGAATGATCCCTGCAGGTTTAGGTATCATCTTGGTATCATTCTTTTCAGCCAGCGGTCGGCTTTCATGTAAAAGCAATCCTAGTGGCTAATTAGCCTCTAGACTGCTTTTACAAGCAGTGGGAGGGAACGTCCCCCCACTCCTGTCCCAACAGGGAACCCTAGAATGCAGCCGGTGGTTCCGCTAGATGACCATAGAGCTGATCAGAGACCAGAACGGCTCCAGTCATCTCTATGGCCTAAGAAACCGGAAACAACGAGCATTTCATGACTTAGGTTTCGCCAGATATAAACAGCGCCATTGGGAAATTTTTTCAAAAAAAAAATTTAAAAAAAAAAGAGTACCTGTCACTACCTATTGCGATCATAGGGGATATTTACATTCCCTGAGATAACAATGAAAAATTATTTAAAAAAAAAACTAAAAAAAAAATGAAAGGAACAGTTAAAAAACAAAAAAAAAAACAAAAACAAAATAAATAATTAAAAAAAAAAAAAAAAAAGCATCCCTGTCCCCCCCGTGCAAAGGCGAACGCAAGCGTCAGTCTGGTGTCATATGTAAACAGCCATTGCACCATGCATGTGAGGTATCACCGCAAAGAAAAATCTAAAATGGTAACCTGTAAAGGCTTTTAAAAATGTATGTAGTTTGTCGCGGCACGTTTGTGTGCAATTTTAAATCATGTCGTGTTTGGTATCCATGTACTCAGCATAAGATCATCTTTTTTATTTCATCAAACAATTGGGCAATATAGTGTGTTTTAGTGCATTAAAATTTAAAAAAGTGTGTTTCTTCCAAAAAAATTGTGTTTGAAAAATCGCTGCGCAAATACTGTGTGAAAAAAAAAAATTGCAACACCCACCATTTTAATCTGTAGGGCCTTTGCTTTAAAAAATATATAATGTTTGGGGGTAAAAGTAATTTTCTTGCAAAAAAATATTTTTCATGTAAACAAAAAGTGTCAGAAAGGGCTTTGTCTTCAAGTGGTTAGAAGAGTGGGTGATGTGTGACATAAGCTTCTAAATGTTGTGCATAAAATGCCAGGACAGTTCAACCCCTCCCCAAATGACCCCATTTTGGAAAGTAGACACCCCAAACTATTTGATGAGAGGCATGTTGAGTCCATGGAATATTTTATATTTTGCCACAAGTTGCGGGAAAATGACAATTATTTTTTTTTTTTGCACAAAGTTGTCACTAAATGATTTATTGTGCACACATGCCATGGGCATATGTGAAATTACACCCCAAAATACATTCTGCTGCTTCTCCTGAGTATGGGGATACCACATGTGTGAGACTTTTTGGGAGCCTAGCCGTGTACAGGACCCCGAAAATGAATCACCGCCTTCAGGCTTTCTAAGGGCATAAAATGGTGATTTTACTTTCTCACTACCTATCACAGCTTCAGAGGCCCTGAAATGTCAAGATAGCACAAAACCCCCACAAATTACTCCATTTTGGAAAGAAGACACTTCAAACTTTTTGCTGAGAGGCATGTTGAGTCCATGGAATATTTGATATTTTGCCACAAGTTTTGGGAAAATTGCAATTTTTTTTTTTTTACACAAAGTTGTCACTAAATGATATATTGTTCAAACACGGCATGGTTATATGTGGAATTATACCCCAAAATACATTCTGCTGCTTCTTCTGAGTATGGGGATACCACATGTGTGAGACTTTTTGGGAGCCTAGCTGCGTACAGGACCCCGAAAACCAAGCACCGCCTTCAGGCTTTCTAAAGGCGTAAAATTGTGATTTTATTTCTCACAACCTACAGTGCCTTGCTAAAGTATTCACCCCCCTTGGGTTTTTACCTATTTTGTTACAGCCTTTAGTTCAATGTTTTTTTTAAATCTGAATTATATGTGATGGTTCAGAACACAACAGTCTAAGCTGGTAAAGTAAATGAAAAAAATATATACATAAAATTATTAATTGGCATGTGCGTATGTATTCACCCCCTTTGTTATGAAGCCCATTAAAAGCTGTGGTGCAACCAATTACCTTCAGAAGTCACTTAATTAGTGAAATGATGTTCACCTGTGTGCAATCTAAGTGTCACATGATCTGTCATTACATATACACACCTTTTTGAAAGGCCCCAGAGGCTGCAACACCTAAGTAAAAGGCACCACTAACCAAACACTGCCATGAAGACCAAGGAACTCTCCAAACATGTAAGGCACAATGTTGTTGAGAAGTACAAGTCAGGGTTAGGTTATAAAAAAATATCCAAATCTTTGATGATCCCTAGGAGCACGATCAAATCTATCATAACCAAATGGAAAACACATGGCACAACAGCAAGCCTGCCAAGAGACGGCTGCACACCAAAACTCACGAACTGGGGCAAGGAGGGCATTAATCATAGAGGCAGCACAGAGACCTAAGGTAACCCTGGAGGAGCTGCAGAGTTCCACAGCAGAGACTGGAGTATCTGTACATAGGACAACAATAAGCCGTATGCTCCATAGAGTTGGGCTTTATGGCAAAGTGGCCAGAAGAAAGCCATTACTTTCAGCAAAAAACAAAATGGCACGTTTTGAGTTTGCAAAAAGGCATGTGGGAGACTCCCAAAATGTATGAAGGAAGGTGCTCTGGTCTGATGAGATGAAAATTGAACTTTTTGGCCATCATAGAAAACACTATGTTTGGTGCAAACCCAACACATCACATCACCCAAAGTACACCATCCCCACAGTGAAACATGGTGGTGGCAGCATCATGTTGTGGGGATGTTTTTCAGCAGTCGGGACTGGGAAACTGGTCAGGGTTGAGAGAAAGATGGATGATGCTAAATACAGGGATATTCTTGAGCAAAACCTGTACCACTCTGTGTGTGATTGGTTTAAGGGGAAACATGTACATGTGTTGGAATGACCAAGTCAAAGCCCAGATCTCAATCCAATGGAAAATCTGTGGTCAGACTTAAAGATTGCTTTTCACAAGCGCAAACCATCCAACTTGGAAGAGCTGGAGCAGTTTTGCAAGGAGGAATGGGCAAAAATCCCAGTGGTAAGATGTGGCAAGCTCATAGAGACTTATCCAAAGCGACTTGGAGCTGTGATAGCTGTAAAAGGTGGCTCTACAAAGTATTGACTAGGGGGGTGAATAGTTATGCACATTGACTTTTTCTGTTATTTTGTCCTATTTGTTGTTAGCTTCACAATAATAAAAAAAAACATCTTCAAAGTTGTGGGCATGTTCTGTAAATTAAATGATGCAAATCCTTAAACAATCCTCAAACAAAAATGTACGCCCTTAGAAAGCCTGAAGGCGTTGGGGTCCTGTACATGGCCAAAAAGTCCCACACATGTGTTATCCCCATACTCAGGAGAAGCAGCAGAATGTATTTTGGGGTGTAATTCCACACCATGCCATGTTTGAACAAAAATATCATTTAGTGACAAGTTTGTGTAAAATTGTTTTTTGTTGTAATTTTTCAATCACTTGAGACAAAAAATAAAATATTCAATGGGCTCAACATGCCTCTCAGCAATTTCCTTTGGGTGTCTACTTTCCAAAATGGGGTCATGGGGGGGGGGGGGGGGTTGTACTGCCCTGCCTTTTTAGCACCTCAAGAAATGAGATAGGCAGTCATAAACTAAAAGCTGCGTAAATTCCAGAAAATGTACCCTAGTTTGTAGACGCTATAATTTTTGCGCAAACCAATAAATATATGCTTATTGACATTTTTTTTTTACCAAAGACACGTATGTGGCTGAATACATTTTGTTCTAAATGTATGACTAAAATTGAGTTTATTGAATTTTTTTTTAAAAACAAAAAGTAGAAAATATCTTTTTTTTTCAAAATTTTCGGTCTTTTTCCGTTTATATCGCAAAGAATAAAAATTGCAGAGGCAATCAAATACCATCAAAAGAAAGCTCTATTTGTGAAAAAAAGGACGCAAATTTTGTTTGGGTACAGCATTGCATGACCGCGCAATTACCAGTTAAAGGAGCGCAGTGCCAAATTGTAAAAAGTGCTCTGGTCATTGAGCAGCCAAATCCTCTGGGGCTGAAGTGGTTAAGGTAAAAACTGCCATGCCTTTAGAAGCCCTTTAAGTTGTTCCTGATTACATATATTTTATTGTATATCTAAAAAAAACCTCCACACAAGCATAAGACAATACATAAAAACATCACTTACTGTATGAACTAGCGAAAGATTGCTGTTTCAATGATATCCATTTACCAGCATTCAAGAACTGCGCATGTTAGCTTTAGTATAATTATTGAATCCTAAATTCCCTTTAACGATACAATTTGTAGTATGTAAATTTGCATAACTAAATGTTAGGAAAGCAATTTCATACCATTAAGTCCTCTGTCGGCTTTTCAGACTGTTCCTGGAGATAACCCCAATGGTTTGAAAAGAGCAGATAGAAATTTCATAGAGGATATGTCACATGAAGCCACTGTCTATCTGTAAACAGCACACATCATGGTTACAGTTCTTGTCACTTCTCTTTTTTTTCATTTGCATCTGTTACAAATACATTTCGAAATATTTAGGTGAATTTACAGTGCTTTGCAAAATTATTCACCCCCTTGGCTTTTTACCTATTTTGTTACATTACAGCCTTAAGTTCAATGTTTTTTTTTATCTGAATTATATGTGATGGATCAGAACACAATAGTCTAAGTTGGTGAAGTAAAATTAGAGAAATATATACAAAAAGATATTTTTCAGAAAGAAAGAGGATTATTGTCATGTTGGTATGTATTCACCCCCTTTGTTATGAAGCCCATAAAAATCTCTGGTGCAACCAATTACCTTCACAAGTCACATAATCAGTGAAATGATGTCCACTTGATGTCTACTAGGGATGAGCCGAACACCCCCCCGGTTTGGTTCGCACCAGAACCTGCGAACAGACCGAAATTTTGTGTGAACTGTAGAACCCCATTGAAGTCTATGGGACTCGAACGTTCAAAATCAAAAGTGCTAAATTTAAAGGCTAATATGCAAGTTATTGTCCTAAAAAGGGTTTGGGGACCCGGGTCCTGCCCCAGGGGACATGTATAAATGCAAAAAAAGTTTTAAAAACGGCCGTTTTTTCGGGAGCAGTGATTTTAATGATGCTTAAAGTGGGGAAAAAAGTGAAATATTCCTTTTAATATCGTACCTGGGGGTGTCTATAGTATGCCCTGCACAAAATTACATTTTTAAAGGAATAAAAGTAATTTAAAACTGCCTGTGGCTTTAATGTAATGTCGGGTCCCAGCAATATGGATGAAAATCAGTGAGACAAACGGCATGGGTACCCCCCCCCACAGTCCATTACCAGGCCCTTTGGGTCTTGTATGGATATTAAGGTGAACCCCGCACCCAAATTAAAAAAAGGAAAGGCGTGGGGTCCCCAGGCCCTATATACTCTGAACAGCAGTATACAGGCGGTGCAAACAAGACAGGGACTGTAGGTTTGTTGTTAAGTAGAATCTGTTTGTAATTTTGAACTGGTACATTTTTAAAGTGTAGCTCCAGCCAAAAAATTTATTTTTAAGCTTTTCGGAAAACATAGGGAAGGGTTATCACCCCTGTAACATTTGTTTTGCTGTCTGTGCACCTCTTCAGAAGATTTCACCTCACTTTCTGTCCCAATGACAAATGTTTTTTGAAAATGTGTTTTTTTTAGTGAAACAAGGATTGGTGATAAAGCATCAGTGAAGAGGAGACATGTTTTTCCCATATTAACTCTTACAGGAATTTCCCTTCCTAGGTGTAGATTTCATCTCACTTCCTCTTGTCTCCTTCAGTTTGCAAGTAGGAGTCGTTTGTAAGTTGGATGTTTGAAAGTAGGGGCCTGCCCTATATATTCTGCAGAAATTGGGGCCTTAGGTGTTGGTGTTGCCACAACACTGTAAGCCCTCACAGTTACTCTTGGTGTGCGCAGGAACGGGCCGTGCTGTGAAATATTATCAAGAATTGTAATTACATGCCATTGTTGAACAGTGGTAGAAAAATTGGGCCTTTGGTGGTGGTGGTGGTGCTGGTGCCACAACACTAAGTCCTCACAGTTACTCTTGGTGGGCGCTGGAACGGGCCCTGCTGTGAAATATTATATCAAGAATATCAGAAAAATTGGGTCTTAGGCACTGGTGCCACAACACTGCAACCCCTCGCAGATGCTATAGTTGGAGCGCAGGAATGAGCCCTGCTGCAAAGTATTGCATCAAAAATTGTAATTATACGCCCCTGTTAAAAAGTGGCTGAAAAATTGGGCCTTGGGCACTGGTGCTGGTGCCACAACACTGCAACCCCTCACAGATACTATAGTTGGAGCGCAGGAATGAGCCCTGCTGCAAAGTATTGCATCAAAAATTGTAATTACACGCATGTTAAACAGGGGCAGAAAAATTGGGCCTTGGCCACTGGTGGCGGTGCCCAGAACCAAAAATGTTCTTACAAGCTATCAGCATGAAAATTGAGGAGGAAGAGGATTGTGACTCAGCATAACAGGATAGTCACTCAGCATCAGCATAGGGAGTCTTGAAGGGATCTCACATTAAAAAAAAAAATAATCGGTTACATCAGCATCAGGTGCTTGGTAGCTGGTGATCCAAGACTGATTCTTTTTTATGAAGGTCAGCCGATCAACCGATTTGGTGGACAGGCGCACCCTGTGATCAGTTACAAAGCCTCCAGCAGCACTGAATGTGCATTCCGAAAGAGTGCTGGATGCAGGACAGGCGAGTAGCTCAAGTGCATACTGTGCAAGCTCTGACCAGTGATCCATATTCAAGACCTAGTAACCCAGAGGATTTTCCGTGGGAAAGGTGTACAAGTCTGATCTTGCCCCTAGGTAATCCTGCACCATGTGAATCAGACGCTGGCGATGGTTGCTGGAACCGATCAGACCTTGGGGCTGCGGATTAAAAAATTGTCTGAACGCATCGGTCAGACGGCCGCCTTCTCCACCGCTCCTTCTGTGACTGACCGAAGCCTCAGCAACACGTTGTCCAGGAGGACCAGGAAATTGTAACTTCCCAGGCTCTGGAAACGCGCTGCACACACCTTTCTGCAAGGCCTCCCGAAGAGGTTTCATCCTCTGGTCCCTCTGCGACGACAAGATAAGGTCCGCAACCTTATCCTTGTAACGTGGATCAAGGAGGGTTGCCAGCCAGTAATCATCCCTCCCCTTGATACCACGAATACGAGGATCCTTCCGCAGGCTTTGCAGGATCAGCGAGGCCATGCAGCATAGGTTTGCTGAGGCATTCGGTCCAGAGTCCTCTGGGTCACTAAGGATGACATGATCCACAGCCACCTCCTCCCAGCCACGTACAAGTCCATGGGTTTCTTCGGACTGTAAATGATCCCTTGAAGACTACTGCTGATGCTGAGTGCCAGGCTCCACCTCCATGCTGACACAATCCTCCTCCTTTATAACAAATGGTACAAACCACCAACCCGCGCAGGAGGAAACTAATGAGTTAAATGTGTTTAGGAGCAGCACGTTATAAGAAAAGTAAAAAAGAAAATAATTAACAAATTAATTACAAACCGTGTTCCTTCTGAAGCGCCAGTTCAGATAGTTAACAATCACAAAATTACAAAATTTATGTAAAGATCTAAAAAAAGTGAGAAATAATGTCCATAGTGAAAAAACAAAAAACAAAAAAACAAAACAACAGTACGCATCAAAGTGTTGAGATGCCATATAGTGAAAGCACAAAATCCAAATAAAACAAATAATGTTCATAAATTGGTGTAGATATTCAAAACTTCTGGATAAATCCTCTTAGTAATCAGCAAACATTGATGGAACAGTAATCCACCACCATCACCGGCCACACAGCCTACTCACCAGATTGTGTTGACTCCCATCACAGGAGACATGCCAGAAAAGCTTCATGCAATCATGGCCTGGTCCAAGTACTGGAACGATGGGCACTGGGTGGATATGGATGGACCCTCGGATGGGGATTGGTCATAAACAGACTTCCTCTTCCTCCTCCTCATCCTCTGCCTGTGTGATCGGCGGGCACGCAGGAACACTGTCTGGATAAAGGGGGCATTGAGAGGTAAGGAAGTCCTCCTCTTCCTCCCTCTGTTCTGCCTCAAGTGCCCTGTCCATTATTCCATGCAGCGTGTGCTCCAACAGGTGGACAAGAGGGACAGTGTCACTGATGCATGCACTGTCACTGCTCACCATCCTCGTGGCCTCCTCAAATGGTGACAGGACAGTGCATGCACCTCTGATCATAGCCCACTGGCGTGGGGAAAAAAACAAGCTCCCCTGACCCTGTCCTGGTGCCATAGTCGCCTAGGTACTCATTGATGGCCCTCTGCTGCGTGTGCAGCCGCTGCAGCTTGGCCAACGTTGAGTTCCACCTGGTGGGCATGTCAAAGATTAGGCGGTTCTTGGGCAGGTTAAATTCCTTTTGGAGGTCAGCCAGCCGAGCACTGGCATTATATGACCTGCGGAAATGCACACAGAGTTTCCTGGCCTGCCTCAGGACATCCTGTAAGCCCGGGTACCTGCCCAAGAACCACTGCACCACCAAGTTAAGGACGTGAGCCAAACAGGGCACATGGATAGGGATAATTGTAGACACGCACACTCACTCAGGTTGAACTGGATGGACTGGTGTCTTTATTCAACCTTACTAACCATGTAACTATGTAACTATGGGTCAGTTGTCCCTGTAGGAGGGCGGAGAGGAGGTTGGTGCCATTGTCGCAAACCACCATACCTGCCTTAAGCTGGCTAGGCGTCAACCACCTTTGAACCTGCCCCTGCAGAGCTGACAGAATCTGTGTCTCCTGTCCCCTAAGCACACCAGCTCAAGCACCGCATGGCATCTTTTTTCCTGCGTGCTTGTGTAGCCCCTTGAACGCCTACGGAGCACTGCTGGTTCCGAGGACAAATCAGCACAGGAAGAGGCCTTCCCAGCTGCCAGAAGAGTCACCCAGTGCGCGGTGAAAGATAGGTAACGTCCTTGTCCATGCCTGCTGGACCATGAGTCAGCGGTAATATGCACTTTACCGCTGACTGCCTTATCCAGCGAGGCCAAGACATTGCCTTCCACATGCCGGTAGAGAGTCGGAATCGCCTTCCGTGACAAAAAGTGGCATTTGGGAACCTGCCACTGACGAACCGCACATTCCACAAACTCACGGAAGGGGGCAGAGTCTACCAACTGAAAAGGCAGCAGTTGAAGTGCTAGCAATTTAGCCAAGCTAGCATTCAACCACTGGGCATGTGGATCGCTAGGAGCAAACATCTTTCTGCGGTGCAGCAGCTGGGGCAGGTAAATTTGCCTGGTACAATCTGACATCGGTGTACCGATAGCAGATTGCCCACAAGTACTTGGCTGTGACACACCTAATTCTACACCTTCATTCCTCTTAGTGCAGGTTTCAGAGAGGACTGAAGGTATAGTGGGGTTGGAGATCCCAGCTGATGAGGAGCAAGGAGAGGTCCACTTTGTTCTTTGATGTGGGTCTTTTAGGTACACTTGCCAACGAACTGCATGGCAGGTCGACATATGTCTGGTCAAGCATGTGGTGCCCAAACGGGTGATGTTTTGGCCACGCGAGATACGCTTGAGACATATGTTGCAAATAGCAGCGGTGGGATCTGATGCACTCATCTCAAAAAAGGCCCACACCAAAGAACTTTTGGAATAACGCACAGAGACAGCAGCGCCCTGCACATGCGGAGCTCTGCGGTGTGATGCAGTCGGTGTGCTGCCCTTAACCTGGCCCCTGGAGGGCATCCTGCCTCGTTAGAGATGTGCCTTCTCCTCCTCCTCCTCTCTCCGATCAAGCACCCACGTGGAGTCAGTGACCTCATAATCCCCTCCCTCCTCATCACTGGAGCAAAGCTATCAATATGCTGCAGCTGGGGAAACATGACTGCCAGATTGCTATCCTTCTTGGGCACCCTCTCTCTCTGGGCTCACGTTACTGCCTTCCTCTAGCTGGGTACCATCATCGGAGCCTTCAAAACGCTGGGCATCCTCCTGGAGCATGTACCCAACACTGTGGTCAAACAGTTCGGGGGACTCCTCAGGAGGACATGGTGGGGCTAGGGAAGGAGTGACTGATGCCATTGAGCTGAGGGAAGAGGCCGCGTTGGCAGCTGCTTTGCCAGACAAAGTACCCTGAACCTGGGTGAGAGAGGATGAGGACAGCTTGGTCATCCACTCTACCAAGTCTTCCGCATGTTGTGGCTCAACGCGGCCAGCTGCCGAAAAAAAGGACAAGCGTGTCCCAGAGCCACGTGCTGATGAGAATGCACCGTCTCCACGACCAGCACTGTTGCCTCTAGACACAGAGCCTGCTTGCCCTTTTTTATTGGCTTGTGACTGTCTGCCTCTCCTTGTTGGCCTTCCAGACATACTAATTGCCTGCAGTGAGATGTAGTTGCACAAAGCTGGGATGTATATATATACTGATACTGCAGCTAGCAGAATCAACTGCCTGCCTGTAGTATTATTAGTATGAGAACACCAGCAATTGTCTTCAGGTAGCTTTAGGTGCACACTGTGCAGAGAATGCAGTACACTAACTGTAAATACTGCAGCTGCCTGCCTGTGGTACTAATAGGATCAGAACAACAGCAATTGTCTTCAGGTAGCTTTAGGTGCACACTGTGCAGAGAATGCAGTACACTAACTGTAAATACTGCAGCTGCCTGCCTGTGGTATTAAAAGGATCAGAAGAACACCACTAATTTTCTTCAGGTAGCTTTAGGTGCACACTGTGCAGAGGACACAGTACACTAACTGTAAATACTGCAGCTGCCTGCCTGTGGTACTAATAGGATCAGAAGAACACCACCAATTTTCTTCAGGTAGCTTTAGGTGCACACTGTGCAGAGGACACAGTACACTAACTGTAAATACTGTAGCTGCCTGCCTGTGGTATTAATAGGATCAGAACAACAGCCATTGTCTTCAGGTAGCTTTAGGTGCACACTGTGCAGAGGACACAGTACATTAACTGTAAATACTGCAGCTGCCTGCCTGTGGTACTAATAGGATCAGAAGAACACCACCAATTTTCTTCAGGTAGCTTTAGGTGCACACTGTGCAGAGGACGAAGTACAGTAACTGTAAATACTGCAGCTGCCTTCTTCTGATCTTATTAGTACTGCAGGCAGCGGCAGTATTTACAGTTAGTGTACTGTGTCCTCTGCACAGTGTGCATCTAAAGCTACCTGAAGACAATTGCCGGTATTCTGATCCTATTAATACCACAGGCAGGCAGCTACAGTATTTACAGTTAGTGTACTGTGTCCTCTGCACAGTGTGCACCTAAAGCTACCTGAAGAAAATTGGTGGTGTTCTTCTGATCCTATTAGTACCACAGGCAGGCAGCTGCAGTATTTACAGTTAGTGTACTGCGTCCTCTGCACAGTGTGCACCTAAAGCTACCTGAAGAAAATTGGTGGTGTTCTTCTGATCCTATTAGTACCACAGGCAGGCAGCTGCAGTATTTACAGTTAGTGTACTGCGTCCTCTGCACAGTGTGCACCTAAAGCTACCTGAAGAAAATTGGTGGTGTTATTCTGTGGTATTAATAGGATCAGAATAACACCACCAATTTTCTTCAGGTAGCTTTAGGTGCACATTGTGCAGAGGACGCACTACATTAACTGTAAATACTGCAGCTGACTGCGGTACTAATAGGGTCAGAAGAACACCACCAATTTTCTTCAGGTAGCTTTAGGTGCACACTGTGCAGAGGACGCACTACACTAACTGTAAATACTGTAGCTAATAGGACTAATAGGATCAGAAGAACACTAGCAATTTTCTTCAGGTAGCTGTAAATACTGTAAAAACCCCTGCGTGTATATATATATATATATATATATATATATATATATATATATATATATATATATATATATACACACACACATACACACACACACACACACGCACACACACGCACACACACACACCTAGGATGCATATATATATACACAATACACTGTAAGTGCCTGCCTACTCTAATCTAACTTAAATCAAATGACACTGTCTCTCTGTCTATCTCTCCGCCACTGCCGCAACACACTACGCAAGGCCTCCATGCAGGCAGCCTTATATACAGTCAGGTCCATTAATATTGGGACATCGACACAATTCTAATCTTTTTGGCTCTTTATACCACCACAATGGATTTGAAATGAAACGAGCAGGATGTGCTTTAACTGCAGACTTTCAGCTTTAATTTGAGGGCATTTACATCTAAATCAGGTGAACAGTGTAGGAATTACAACAGTTTGTATATGTGCCTCCCACTTTTTAAGGGACCAAAAGTAATGGGACAGATTAACAATCATCCATCAAACTTTCACTTTTTAATACTTGTTTGCAAATCCTTTGCAGTCAATTACAGCCTGAAGTCTGGAACGCATAGACATCACCAGACGCTAGGTTTCATCCCTGGTGATGGTCTGCCAGGCCTCTACTGCAACTGTCTTCAGTTCCTGCTTGTTCTTGGGGCATTTTCCCTTCAGTTTTGTCTTCAGCAAGTGAAATGCATGCTCAATCGGATTCAGGTCAGGTGATTGACTTGGCCATTGCATAACATTCCACTTCTTTCTCTTAAAAAACTCTTTGGTTGCTTTCGCAGTATGCTTCGGGTCATTGTCCATCCTCACTGTGAAGCACCGTCCAATGAGTTCTGAAGCATTTTGCTGAATATGAGCAGATAATATTGCCCGAAACCCTTCAGAATTCATCCTGCTGCTTTTGGCAGCAGCCACATCATTAATAAATACAAGAGAACCAGATCCATTGGCAGCCATACATGCCCATGCCATGACACTACCACCACCATGCTTCACTGATGAGGTGGTATGCTTTGGATCATGAGCAGTTACTTTCCTTCTCCATACTCTTCTATTCCCATCACTCTGGTACAAGTTGATCTTGGTCTCATCTTTCCATAGGATGTTGTTCCAGAACTGTGAAGGCTTTTTTAGATGTTGTTTGGCAAACTCTGATCTGGCCTTCCTGTTTTTGAGGCTCACCAATGGTTTACATCTTGTGTTGAACCCTCTGTATTCACTCTGGTGAAGTCTTCTCTTGATAGTTGACTTTGAAACACATACACCTACCTCCTGGAGAGTGTTCTTGATCTGGCCAACTGTTGTGAAGGGTGTTTTCTTCACCAGGGAAAGAATTCTTCGGTCATCCACCACAGTTGTTTTCTGTGGTCTTCTGGGTCTTTTGGTATTGCTGAGCTCACTGGTGCTTTCTTTCTTTTTAAGGATGTTCCAAACAGTTGATTTGGCCACACCAAATGTTTTTGCTATCTCTCTGATGGGTTTGTTTTGTTTTTTCAGCATAATGAAGGCTTGCTTCACTGATAGTGACAGCTCTTTGGATCTCAAATTGAGGGTTGACAGCAACAGACTCCAAATGCAAATAGCACACTTGAAATTAACTCTGGACCTTTTATCTGCTCCTTGTAAATGGGATAATGAGGAAATAACACACACCTGGCCATGGAACAGCTGAGCAGCCAATTGTCCCATTACTTTTGGTCCCTTAAAAAGTGGGAGGCACATATACAAACTGTTGTAATTGCTACACCTTTCACCTGATTTGGATGCAAATACCCTCAAATTAAAGCTGAAAGTCTGTAGTTAAAGCACATCTTGTTCATTTCATTTCAAATCCATTGTGGTGGTGTATAGAGCCAAAAAGATTAGAATTGTGTTGATGTCCCAATATTTATGGACCTGACTGTAGTGTGGGGCATGTACTAAACCCCCTGAGCCATAATTGGCCAAAGCCACCCTGGCTTTGGCAGTTACGGCTCTCTGTACAGACGGCGCTGTGATTGGCCAAGCATGCGGGTCATAGTGCATGCTTGGCCAATCAGCCAGCAATGCACTGCGATGCTGCAGTGAATTATGGGCCATGACGCGCCACTCGAATTTGGCGCAAACGGCCCATAACGTTCGAAATTCAACGAATGGTTGAACATGCAATGTTCGAGTCCAACATGGGTTCGTCTCGAACTCGAAGCTCATCCCTAATGTCCACCTGTGCAATCTAAGTGTCGCATGATCTGTCATTAGATATACAGTATGTAAAACCTACTGTGCCGAACTGGTTAAACTGAATACACTGGTAATAGGATTTTTTCTGAAAGATGAAAGTAATCCATTTCCTATTTCTAATTTTCAAAAAAAGGAAAGTCTCCCACCATCTGTAACTTTCAACCAAGCAGGGTTATATATAACCTAACTAGATTCAGGTTCCGTGAAGTCAAAAGGGCATGGATGCAGAGGGTGTTATCAGGGAGTAAGAGGCCAACAGTCACTGAAACAGAATGCAAACCTTCAATGGTGCTGAGAATGGTCCTAGTCCAGACCCAACTGCATAAAAAAAAGGGGGGAATAAAAAGCCTTCTGTGTGCGGCAGCACCCCTCAGTCCCTCTAATACTTATTAACGAGAGACTCGGCTGCCCAAGACTCTCCCTCCCCATTGGCTGAGACAGCAGCGAAGCGCCACTGGCTCCCGCTGCTGTCAAAGTCAGTGAGCCTATGAGGAGAGAGAGGGGGGATAGAATATGTGAATATGTCTGAATAGACACAGTGAGCTGCCGCTTGGCTCGGGTGCCCCCATAGCAAGCTGCTTGCTGTGGGGGCGCTCAGCAGGAGGGAGGGGCCAGGAGCACCAAAGAGGGACCCTAGAAGAGGAGGATCTGGGCTTCTCTGTGCAAAACCATTACACAGAGCAGGTAAGTATAACATGTTTGTTATTTTTATCAAAAAAAAAATAAAAAACTAGACTTTTGTATAACTCTAAAGGATAGGTTCACTTTTTTAAAAAATAAAATAAATGCACATTTTTTGCAGGTAAAAAAATAGGATTTTTTCGTCATACTTACCTGTAAAATCCTTTTCTTTGAGCACATCATGGGACACGAAGTTAGGCTAATCTTCATTACCTGCTGGGTTATGCTTCATCTCAGGGTGAATGGACACTGGCAGACTAAAGGTCTTTAGACAGGAAGCGATCCCCTATATAAACCCCCCCCATACAGGAAGTACTTCAGTTTTGTAGCAAGCACTGAATCCTCAAAAAAGAGGGGAGAGACCTCTGTGTCCCATGATCTACTCAAAGAAAAGGATTTTACAGGTAAGTATGATGAAAAAATCCTATTTACTTTTTCATACATCATGGGACACAGAGTTATGGGGCGTACACACGGTCGGACTTTTCGACCAGACTGGTCTGACGGACGCCGACGGACCAAATCCGGCGAACAATCTGATCGTGTGTGGGCTTCACCGGACCTTCAGCGGACTTTTCCAGTCGCAAATCTGACGGACTTTAGATTTGGAACATGCTTCAAATCTTTACGTTGTAACTTCACCGGACCCAGAAAACCGCTCGTCTGTATGCTAGTCCAACGGACAAAAACTGACGCTAGGGCAGCTATTGGCTACTGGCTATCAACTTCCTTATTTTAGTCCGGTGTACGTCATCACGTACGAATCCGTCGGACTTTGGTGTGATTGTGTGTAGGCAAGTCCGATCGTTAGAAAGTCCGTTGAAAGTCCGCCAAAAGTCCGTCGAAAGTCTGTCGAAAGTCTGTCGGACTTTTGTAGCTGAAAAGTCCGACCGTGTGTACACGGCATTAGGCTAATATTCATTACCTGCTGGGATGTCCCAGAGCAATAGCCTTGAGGGGAGGGAGATACCCTGCCAAACAATAGCCATCAGACCTTATACGGCAGCCAGCAGTACACTGCAGCCAAAAGCCGAATCCTCGGCTGCTCGAACATCTAACATTTTGTGAACGTATGCATTGAAGACCAGGTAGCAGCCTTACAAATATGAGCAACAGATACCTGAAGGCGAAAAGCCCAGGAGGTTCCTACACCCCTGGTAGAATGAGCTCTCACCCCAAAGGGAGAAGCTTTACGTTTCAGACCATAGGCCTGAATGACCAATTGACGGACCCAATTGGCAATGGAAGCTTTGGAAGCTACCTGCCCCTTCTTAGGTCCTTTTGGTAAAACAAAAAAGGAGTCTGATCCTCTGATCTCTGCAGATCTAGACAAATAAACCTTGACTGCCCGGACAACGTCCAAAGAATGCAGTCGTCTCTCTTCCCCCGAACGAGGCTGAGAGAAAAAAGAAGGCAAAATAAATGCCCTGATTTAAATGAAAGGCCGACAGCACTTTTGGGAAAAAGGATGGAACAGATTGTAACACGTTCCTGTCGTGGTGGAGGATCAAGTACGGTTCCCTGCATGGAACGGCCGCCAACTCCGACACCCTTCTAGCCAAGGTGATAGCCATCAGGAAGGCTAGCTTGCGTGACAGCAAGTCTAATGGAATTTCCTTGATAGGTTCAAATGGTTGTTGGTTGTTTCTGTAACACAGACAGCACCAAGTTCAAGTCCCAAGGACAAATAGGTGACCTAATGGGGGGAAGCAAGCGAGTTGCCCCCTGCATAAAGGATCAGACCTGTGAATGGGAGGCTAAGGCCTTTGGAAGAATACTGATAGGGCCGAAACTTGACCTCTGATTGTACTCAAAGCCAATTTGATTTCCACAGCTAACTGTAGAAAAGAGAGAATTCTCCAAATCACATATTTCCGAGGATGCCATTTTTTGGCTTCACACCAAGCAATACAAGTCTTCCAGACCTTATGATAGATCTTCTAGTGACAGCTTTTCTAGCATTCACTAGGGTAGACACCATTGGTCCCGAGATGCCACAGTCCTTTAACACCCTGGCTTCAATAGCCATGCTGCCAAATTTAGAGACTGTAAATTGGAGTGGAATATAGGACCTTGAAACAGTAGATCGGGGTGCCGTGGAAGCACCCATGGCCCGTCTATTGTCAGTCTCACAATCTCCGGGAACCAGGGCCTTCTGACTGGAACTCCCTCTCTCTGAATCCTGCCCAACAAATGTAGAAAGACAGGGATCGGAGGGAAAGCATAAACCAGGGAGTACTGGCTCCATGGAACTATCAGAGCATCTGCTCCGAATGCCAGAGGATTTCTTGTTCGGGACATAAACTGCTGTAGTTTGTTGTTGAACCTGGATGCCAGTAGGTCGACCTCTGGCCATCCCCAACATTGGCAAATTTCCTGGAACACCCCTGGGTGTAGGGACCATTCCCCCGGGCAGATCTGCTGGCAGCTGAGATAATCTGCCTTCAAGTTCTCTACTCCCCGGATATGGACTGCTGATAGAATCGGCACATGTCCCTTTGCCCAGGGTAGTATGTGGTTCACCTCCTTCAGAGCTGAATGACTCCTGGTACCGCCTTGGTGGTTTATATAGGCCACTGCAGTGGCATTGTCGGACTGAACCCTGATAGGGCAGTCCTGAAGCTCCACTGTCCAGGACCGTAGGGCCAGTCGTACTGCCCGTAATTCCAGCACATTGATGGGCAGGATCTGTTCTGTCCTTGACCATTTTCCTTGAGCTGTGAGCCCCTCTAGGGTTGCTCCCCAGCCTGAGAGACTGGCATCTGTAGTCAGTACTCTCCAAGTTACCGGGAGGAAGGTTCGCAGGTTCTGATCCTGCAACCACCAGCTTAGGCTTAAGCATGCCCGAGGAGATAAGAACATTGGATAATCCAAGGCTTGTCCTCTCCTGTTCTAAGCCAACAAGATGTCTTGTTGTAGAGGCCTGGAATGGAACTGGGCATAGGGCACCGCCTCGAAGGAGGATACCATCCTCCCTAGAAGACTCACAGAGCTGAATGGAAGGTTGTCTGGTGCCCCTTATCTGACGCACCTGATCCTTCAGGGCACAGATCCTTGCAGGTGGCAAGAATACTCTTGCTTGGACTGTATCTAGGATCAGACCTAAATACTTTAGACTTTGAGCTGGTCTCAAGGTTGACTTTTCGGTATTTATGATCCAGCCTAAGCTTTCTAAATACCGCACTGTACATTTTATGCTCTGTTCTAGAGCCTGTAGTGAGTGATCTCTGAGCAGGAGGTCATCCAGATACCCGAGCACCAGGATCCCTTGGGCTCTTAAAAGACCCAGTACTGGAGCTAGGACCTTTGTGAACACCCGGGGAGCTGTAGCAAGCCTGAAGGGTAGAGCCACAAACTGCAAATGACGTTCCTCTACTGCAAATTGCAGGAGCCTCTGATGAGGCTAAAAGATGGGTACGAGTCCTTTATATCGATGGAGGCTAGAAAGTCTCCTATCTGGAGTGAGGCTACTACTGAGCAGACAGACTCCATCTGAAAGGACTGGATCAGTACATACTGTCATAATGTCCTTGTTTGGTTTTTAAACCGTAAATAGGTTCGCGTAAAACCCTGCGCCCCTTTTCGGGTACAGGAACCTCTACAGTCACTCCTTGATGCACTAAATGATGTAGTACCTGAAGCAATAAGTCTTTTTGGAGGATCCGAGGGAACGTTGTAACTGCGGGATATATTTGAGGTGACCCACTCATCCTGAACTATTGTTCCCCAAATGTCCGCACAGTGCATCAGCCTTCCCCCCACCCGATGGAGTGGGGGCGTCCCCTCAAAAGGAGGGCTGGGTGCTGGGTTTAGAAGAATTTTGGACCCAGGGCTTTTTCTGGCCCTGGCCTTGCGGCTTGTCCCTGGCCCTAGCGTCCTGTTGGCGGCGGAACTGCCTTGGCTCTGAGACATTTGAGGAAACAGTTCCTGAGCTTTTAAACGAGGGATGCCTGGTGCTTTTCTTCACAGGAAGTAGAGAACTCTTCCCTCCGGAAATCTTTTGGATATATTTGTCCAAGTGATCACCAAATAAACGTTCCCCATGAAAGGGGAAACCTGCCAATAACTTTTTACAAGGAAGCTTGGCTGACCAGTTCTTAAGCCACAAAAGTCTGCGCATAAGTACAGACAAGAGAGTCAAACGAGAAACCTGCTGTACTGAATCCTTTAAGGCGTCAACAGCAAAGCACATCTCTCAAGGAATATCTGCCTTATTTTACAGCCAAACGCAGACCCAGACCAAGGGGGTGGGGTAGCTAGAGGAAAGATAGCTTGGGAAAAAAAAATCAGGAACTACTGCCAACTGTGGTTAAAATTAGTCTCCAAATTGCCTACACATTAGAGACCACAGACACAACTTTATACAATAGGGGGGATCCCCAAATTAAATCCTATCTAGGATAGTACTTAATTTCATTTAAAACTATATGTCCAAGACTAACCAGTTCACAGGGTGGCAAAACTGCTTGTGTGACCAAAAACCTAGGTTCAGTTTATACAATTATGAGGACTCATTAAAGCCTTGCAAGACCCCCAAGGCAACCTATAATTTTGGGCATTGGCTCTCTCACAGAATTGGCGAGTCACCTGATTGATAGTTATCTCAGACAGCATATGGTTAGCCTCCCATTCTACAACGGATTTGCTCAAAACATTGGAAGAGATTTGTATTCTACCAGGAACTTATTTGGTTTATACACTATAGCCCTTTATTGAAGTACACAACACAGTACAGTATAGTAGTAGCCATGGTAGAACCCTTCTTCAACCACTTCTCATCCAGCGTACTTCTATAGACACGTCCTGGACTAGAAGTGGTTATACTAGGATCATGGGTGCATCTGCAGCCATGATCCTGGTATAAAATTTTTCTAGCAAAAAAAAAAAAATGCTGATTTTATCCACTTAAGGACCGAAAGGATTTATCCCGTTAATGACCAGGCCGTTTTTTGCAATACACCACTGTGTCACTTTAACTGACAATTGCGCAATCGTGCAATGCTGTACCCAAACAAAGTTTATGTCATTTTTTTCACATAAATATAACTTTCTTTTGATGGTATTTGATCGCATGTGTGGTTTTTATTTTTTGCGCTATAAAAAAAAAAAAAAAATTTTGAAAAAAAAGCAATATTTTTTGCTATTTGCTATAATAAACATCCCCCCAAAAATATTAAAAAAAACAAAATTTCTTCCTCAGTTTAGACCAGTATGTATTCTACATATTTTTGGTAAAAAAATTTAAAAAAAAAATCACAATAAGCATATATTGATTGGTTTGCGCAAAAGTTATAGCGTCTACAAAATAGGGGATAGATTTATGGCATTTTTCTTCTTATTATTTTTTTACCAGTAATGGCGGTGATCAGCAATATTTGGCGAGACTGCAACATTGCGGCAGACAGATCCAACACTTTTGACACTTTTTTGGGACCAGTGACATTTATACAGTGATCAGTGCTATAAAAGTGCACTGATTACTGTATAAATGACACTGGCAAGGAAGGGGTTAAGACTAGTGGTGCTCAGGGGGTTAAATGTGTTCACTGGAAGGTGCTTCTAACTGTGGGGGGAGGGTACTGACTGGAGGAGGAGAGAGATCGCTGTTCCTGATCACTAGGAATAGACGATCTCTCTCTACTTCCCTGTCAGAACGGGATCTGTGGGGGTGTGACCGGATGGGAGGGTGTGTGTGGTGTAGTGGGATGGAGTGAGTAAGAAGGTGCTGTGTGTTCTCCCCCTCCTCCTCCCCCTCCTTCTCCGGTTAGCGAAACACACGCTGGGCGGTGTGTGTCTGTTCACCGCGGTGGTGTGTCTGCTGTATACGGGTGCCGAACAGAGTGTTCCCGCTGGACGGAGATCGCAGACTGCGGACCCGGAGCGGTGTAGCTCTGCTCCTATCCTCTCCGATCCATCCTTGACATTACCAGAGCGGCTGAGTGCGATGCGGGACAGCTAGGTGTGACGTCACACGCCGATGGGAGACACTCGGGAAGCGGCAGATGCGAGGCGAGTGCTGGAAGTAGTGGCCAAACGCTCGTCCACTGGAGCAAGACCTGGAGCCTCTCTGTAGGGATAAGTATATGGTTATACCAGCATAGAGGTAATAAACCTGTCGTTTAGTGGAATCCTTTTCTGTATGGTGGCCGGGACCAGATCGATAATTTTTGAGCTAAGTGTCCTGCTTTAAAGAAAAGATTGTTATCTTAATTGCACTGTACCTAGATACACGCCATAAGGTTGAACCAGAACCCATACAAAATTAAGAAACTCTGCTTGCAAGATACTCTTAAGACACTCTTAATCGCCGCACTAGCAAAGGGGCATACGGTCTCAGGGCTCTGGAGGTGGTTTTAAAGCCCTACAAATTAACATATTCATGTTTGGGTATATTGTAGACACTGTGTTGATAAGTTTAGGGTAGGGTAGCTTCCCCTGGCTTTGAACTGAATTATAGGTTGTGGACTGCCCTCTGTTAAAGTATATATGATGCAGCACTTACGATCAGCCAAGGAAAAAAGTTCTCAGCAAACACTAGCAGGGGCAGCAGAAGCAAAGTTGGAGCAATATGCTCACACATCCGCTCTGACCCCCCCAAAGAAGGGGGTCACAGTTTAAAGCACAGCAGGGGGGTACAACTGATAGGAAAAGCCGGGGCCTGACCCAGACCCCGTTATCTGCCACAGCACCATCGGTCCAGTCAACTAAAACACAGAGCAATAAAGGCCAGGGGACTAGCGATCAAAGTGTAGGTACAGAGGTAACAACTGACTCAACCCTGCCCCCAGAGAAGGAGCCTACCCTTATGGATGTTCTTATGGCAGTGAGCGTATGCAATAATTCAATTAAAGAACTCTGCAAACAGATGAAGGGAGTAAAAGAGGACCTGTCATTGGTCAGAAAGGACTTACAAAAAACAGCAGAGAGAACGACGGCCTTGGAGGGCCGGGTCAGCCAGCTAGATGATAATATGTCTCCATTAATGAAAGAAATCAAAAAAATGAAGGAACAGATAGCTAAGCAGGCTTCCAAGATGGAGGAAATGGAGAATAGGAGTCGGAGGGACAATGTGAGGTTGGTGGGTCTGCCGGAAAGAAGTGAGGGCAGACCCAAGTGAGGTCATTCAGGTTTTTTCGAGACACTGATATTTGGGGAGTTTGGCTTAAAGGTATTCATAGCAAGTTGGAAATATAATAGAAACCACTTTTGCTGGATTCAGGCTTATTCACAAAATTTTGTTTATATGAAAAAGGTAGTTGAAACTCACATGAAAGGAGTTAGTAAATATTTATTTTGGCTGGTTAAGTTGGATACGTCACTTAAAGTCACTAATGATGTTGGAGTGGAGGTGAAATGGAATTTATTGTTAAAAATGCATGATAGAGAGGTGTTAAAGTATCAGTTTGTATTGAATTTGATTTTAGTTAAAAATATTCTCTAGATCGGTATATATTTTTGGATGTATAGATGCAAGCTAACACACTAAAAATAGGGTCCTGGAATGTCAGGGGACTGGGGTCACCGCTTAAAAATTTGGCAGTACTTGCTATGATGGAGGGCTGCGGTGTAGATCTGATCTGCCTTCAGGAAACTCACTTAACTAAAAATAGAATCCAGCAACTACAGTCGAAGAAATACAAATGTCAATTCCACGCGGTTCATTCCTCCTATAGTAGGGGGGTGAGCGTTATGGTGAAAACAGGGGTGAACTTTTTCTGAAGGCAGTCCAGGATCGACGAGCTGGGCCGTTATATTTTTTTGTATTGCTCAATTGATAATAGTATGTATGTGCTGGCAAACATATACATTCCTCCGCCTTTTAACTTAGATGTTATGTTTGGTTTGAATGAATTCCTGCTAGATAAAGAAGGTGTGCCGATTATAGCGGTAGGTGATTTTAATGAGATTCTGGACAGAAAGTTGGATATATTTCCGGTACGGACTCCTTCGGAGTCTGTGGAGAGGAATCGCCTAAGTCAATTCCTGGATGAAGTGGGGTTACTAGACCTATGGAGAGTGCGGAATCCGGGAGTCACGCAATACTCATGTTACTCAGCCTCTTACGCCACGCTCTCTAGGATAGATTTGGTTTTGGGGAATGACAGAGTGCTACAGATTATCGAGAAGATTTCATATTGGCCAAGAGGGATATCGCATCATTCTCCGGTGGTGGTTACTTTGAACCTGGGATTGAACAAACCTCGGAAAGAGTGGAAAATAAATCTGTACTGGTTTGAACTAATTAAAAAAGCTGATGGGGTTCTCCCTAAATTAAGAGAATTTGTAGAAATTAACAAAGGAACAGTGTCACCTGTCGTGTTGTGGGACGCCTTAAAGGCCTTTTTGAGAGGTGTATTAATACAACAGGTGGCCAAATTTAATAAAGAGGTTAAGAGTGGGGAAGAAAAAACTTTAAGAGAGGTCCTTGAGGCTGAAAACCGTTACATAACAGACCCAACCCCTGAGAAGAAAACACTTTGGCTTGATAAACAACAAGAGTACAAGGTAGTTATTATGCAGAAAGCAGAGACTAGGCGCCTCTTCCAGCGACAGGTTTCCCTGGTAGAGGGTGAAAGAGTGGGGAAGGTGCTGGCTCAGTTGGTGAAATCCAACACGGCTTCATCCACTATTTTTTCCATTAGGTCCTTAGGAGGTGATATACTCTCAAACTCTTCAAAGATAGTGCGAATATTTAGGGACTATTATGAAACTCTTTATACTATGCAGAAAAAAGGAATGGAGGGTGTGATGGAGAAGTTCCTGGGGGACTTGGCAATTCTGGCCATCTCGCAAGAGGAAAGGGACCTATTGGAAACTCCAATAACTCTTGCAGAACTTCAACAAGCGGTTGCCAGCATGGCAAACCAAAAATCTCCTGGCCCAGATGGACTTCCAATTGAGGCCTATAAATACTACAGGGATGTATTAATCCCAGAGTTGTTTAAGGCTTTGGGAGGGGCAACCAAGGGGGGCCATCTGCCGGCTTCTATGATGGAGGCAACTATCATAGTACTGCAAAAAGATGGGAAGGACCCCCTCGATGTGTCTGCTTACAGGCCAATCTCTCTTTTATGCGCCGATGCCAAAATTTTGGCCAAGGTTCTGGCAGTTAGATTAAATAAAGTTATCCATAACCTGGTCCATACGGACCAGGCAGGTTTTATAGCCAACAGATCCATGAGTTTGAACATTAGAAGGGCCTTCTTGAATCTGCAGTCTCCAATTGAGAATGAGGGTTCAAGAGCAGTATTGACTTTGGATGCAACTAAAGCTTTTGATAGTGTGGAGTGGGGATATATTTGGCGAGTGCTGTGAAGATTTGGCTTTGGTCCCTCCTTTGTTGGTTGGATTAAAATGTTGTATGATAGACCCAAGGCAAGATTAAAAATTAATGGCGAGTTATCAGATTGGTTTGAACTTGAGAGGGGGACTAGACAGGGGTGTCCACTTTCTCCATTGCTTTTTGCTTTGGCGATGGAGCCCCTGGCTATCTCAATAAGAGCGAGTTCCGAGATTATTGGCTTCCAGAGAAGGACAGGCGAAGAAAGAATTGCGCTGTACGCGGATGATATCTTGCTATTCCTGGGTGATACGAGCAACTCATTGTTGGAGGCAATGAGAATAGTGGAAACATTTGGCAGTTTCACAGGTTTAGAGATAAATTGGGAGAAGTCCGAGTTATTACCTATAGACCCCATAAGCACGTCAACAGTACAAGGAATGCCCAGTTGGTGACAGTGGATGCAATAAAATATTTAGGAATTGTCTTGACAAAGGATCCTAACCAATATATCAGTAAAAACCTTATTCCTCTCCTGTTAAAATTCAAACAAAAGATAGGTATTTGGAAACATTTCCCCAGTGGCAGGAAGATGTATTTTAATAAAGATGATCTGGATGCCGTAATTGTTGTACGTGCTGCATAACTCCCCGGTATGGATAGGCAAGAAATGGTTCAATAAAATTGAGAGCCTCTTTAGGAAATTGATTTGGAAGGGGGGGCAAGCCAGGATACGGCTACATGTACTCCAGCTTTCGGTAAAGGATGGCGGCTTTGCCCTCCCACACCCGGAACGCTACTTTTTATCAACTCAATTGCAGCAGTTACTGGGGTGTGGGGTCCCGGATGTTGGCACCCCAAATGGTAGAATTTTGTTGTTAGGTGCTTTACACAATACAATAATTGAGGCCCTTGAAACGAATTCCTTCCATTATGAATACCCAACAATTAAACTGTTAACTAAAGTATGGAAAGTAGTTAAAAAACAGATAAGATACAACGGGGTTACTGAATATACTCCCATTTGGAACAATCGCAATCTGCAGGAAATTTTTAAGATAGGGAAAATTAGAGAGTGGGAAGATCAAGGTATTAAATGGTTAAGACAACTATATATAAGTAATACGCTAAAGAAACTCCCGGAGTTGGAACGTGTATTTAATTTACCGCAGAATTCCTTCTTTACGTACTATCAGGTAAAACACGCACTCAAAGCCCAATTTAAGAACTACAGCTAAGATATATAACCAATTAAGTAATGTAGTTAATAGTGAGGGTCTGCTTCAGACGGTAAGAGCTAAATGGGAAAAGGATGTAGGGACAATGACACAAGCGCAGTGGAAGAGAATTTTAGAGATGGGTCCGTCGGTATCGGTCTCCCCCCACAGAGGGTATCGCATCTGATGCTGTTAAACAGAGCTTACTATACACCTAAACGTCTCTATTAGTTTGGAAGAGAGGAAAAGCACCACACTGGCAATTTTGAGATGCCTGTTCCAGGACAGAAAAATGATCGCACTGAGATGGCAATCAAAGGAACCCCCATCAGTAAAGGATTGGATTGGTACCTTAAATGAAACCCTATGTAGGAAAAGAGTAGAGTATATTAAGAGGGGTAACTCTAAAGAATTTGATAGAATGTGGAAGCCCTGGTTGGAAAAAATGGGTTCGTATTAGGACGCAAAGAATACAACGGAGTGGGATATAATGATAAAGCCTCTAGTTCACTGCGAAAAGGGAACACCAGATTAAGGCAGGTGCTATAGGGCCCATGTGCTGCTAAAAAGATAAATAATAGTCAATAGAAGCGCGGTCTGTTAAAAAGAGGGTAGGGTCTTAGTATGTAGGTATCATGGCATATGTATTAACTAAGGTGTATTTTAGCCCATTTTTCTTTTTTTTTTTCTTTTTTTTTTTAACATTGCCACTCGTGATAACACACCGACCCTCTATCTTGTTTATGTGATTATAGTAAATAGTTGTTTAGATAATGAGATTTTGGTCTGTTTATGTCCTGTTGGAACAAAGCTTTATATAATAAATAAGGGGGAAAAAAAAAAAGGGGGGAAGGCAGATACCACAATGATGAGAAACTGAAAAGGAGTCAGAAATGAACATTGAGTTGATTAAAGCTCCTGATAAAGTTTGCTGAAGTAAAAAAAAAAAAAAAAAAAAAAAAAAAAAAAGAATGGGATCTGTTTGTTTACATTGATAGATCCCCATTCTGGCTCTCTGTGGAGCAATCGCTGGTGGCCGGCAGACATCCCAGCCAGCAGTCACACTCATCGGCTCCGGCGCCATGCGCACGCCCACTGTATCTATTGTATGGACCAACGTACAGCTACAGCGATTCGTGCAATAGAGCCAACCTACCGCAGTATAATGACGGTGGCTGGTTGGCAAGTGGTTAAATATGTATGTGGGAAATGTTAAAAAACATGTCCAGTCAACATGGCCATATAGTAACATCGGGCTACAATATCTTGAACATTTTTTGACTTGTAATACACAGTAACAGTATTTTAGGACCCCCAATATCTCCAGGTGCCCAGTCGTTTTCTAGCCTGTACCTGGTGGAGGAAGGAGGAGGGAGTCTGAGTATGCATTTTTCTTAGATGGCTCCATATTGATGTACCTGTGGCACATTCTTGTGTGATACATGTACACTGAAGTGGGAGGATGGTTTAAGTTCTCTACATTTAAGCCAATTTAAGAAACACTTTTCTTCTATTTGAGATTTACTATGAATTTTAGCCTGTTGCCGTCCACTTAAAGCTGGCGATACATTATACAATTTTCTTGTTCAATTTTCCCTTAGATTTACAAAAACCATATAATATGAGGTCAAATCTAAACACTTTCAGTTTGTATGCAATCAGGCAGGCCCTCGTCCTACATAGTTGAAGATAAATATAAAGGAAAATAAATAGGAAAATTGTATAATGTATGGCCAGCCTCACACATACAGCAGGTAAAATAATAGAAACCAATGGATAGTATGAGACTTTAAATGTACGTTCTAGGGTATATTAGACACAGACAGCAAATATATGTAAAAATATAACAATTTTATTGGATATTACATAAGCTGAGCAGCCATATAGATGTCTATCTTGGCCATAGTATCTGGTTGATTAGCCAACGTGTTTCGCAGGAAACCCCACTTCATCAGGGCCTCGGATCCTCTAAAAGAGTAAGGACGGATGAAAGCTTACACAATGTAATCCATAAGTTTATATCTATCAAGATTCTATGATCCAATGGATCAGAGTCTTGATGGATATAAACTTATGGATTACATTGTGTAAGCTTTAATCCGTCCTTCCTCTTTTTTCATGGTAGATATAATACTCTGTTATGCTGTATGTTGAATAAAAAAAAAAAAACAGATAACACGTTGTTTAATGAACAATTATATATATATATATATATATATATATATATATATATATATATATATACATACATACATACACACACACACACACACACACACACACATACATACACACACACATATATATATATATTTTTTAAATTTATATTTATATTATATTATTACCCACAAAACACGTTGGCTAATCAAACGGATCCTAAGTCCAAGACAGATATCTATATTGCTGCTGAACTTGTGAATATGGTTTTAAAATTAGTTTTTTAACATATGTAATATCCCAATTTTTTTTTTTTATATTTTTTCATATCTTCGCTGTCTGTCAGCTTTTTAAGAACGCCACCTTCCAGAGGTTTGACTACATTTAACACTCCATCCCCACACACCAACTTTGGCAGCGGGTAAAATAAGTATCAACAAGTCACATTTTTTTGGGGTTAATATATTTCTAAAGGTACTATTGACATGAAATTTTCACCACATGTCAGCAACAGCCCATACAATCCATACATACAAAGAAACCAAGACAAATAAGTTCAGAAATTAAGTTATGTGTAATAAAATGGAATGACACAGGGAAAAAGTATTGAACACTAACTAACTGAAATGTATTTAATACTTCGTACAAAATCCTTTGTTGGTAATGACAGCTTCAAGATGCATCCTGTATAAAGAAACTAGTCGCATGCATTGCTCCGGTGTGATTGTGGCCCATTCTTCCATACAGTCTTCAAATCTTGAAAGGTTTGTGGGCTTTATCTATGAACTCTGATCTTTAGTTCTTTGCATAGATTTTCTATTGGATTAAGTCAGGTGATTGGCTGGGCCACTCTAGCAGCTTCATTTTCTTTCTTTGAAACCAATTGAGAATTTTCATGGCTTTGTGTTTGGGATCATTGTCTTGTTGAAATGTCCACCTTCATTTCATCTTCATCCTGTTAGATACCAGCAGATTTTTATCAAGAGTGTCTTGGTATATTTTTTCATTCATCCTTCCTTCAACGAAGTTTGCCAGTACCGTATGCTGAAAAACAGCCCCACGCCATGATGTTCCCACCGCCAAGCTTCACTGTTGGTATGGTGTTTTTGGGGTGATGTGCAGTACCATTTGGCCTCCAAACATGCTGTGCATTATGGCATCCAACAAATTCAATTTTGGTCTCATCTGACCAGACTATATTCTCCCAGTATTGTTGTGCAGCCATCTTTAAAACGAGCTTCAACATGCTTTCAACATGCTTCATGGTGGTTGAGTGCATGAAACTCTCTTTCTTTCTAAAGCTGGTCCCTGGCTCTTGGACAACTGATAATTCTTTTCACTCCTCTGTCAGAAATATTGCGAGGGGAACCTAGTCGTGGCCGGTTTATGGTGAAATGATGTTCTTTCCACTTCCAGATTAAGGCCCCAACAGTGCTCACTGTAACATTCAGAAGTTTAGAAATCCTTCTGTAACCAATTCCATCAGTATGTTTTGCAACAATAGGGTTGTAAAGGTCTTAAAACAGCCCTTTGCTTTTACCCATAATGATATGTTTCTTGTGTGACACCTTGGTAATGAGACACCTTTTTATAGGTCATTTGTTGAGACTGAACCAGCAAGAATTACCATATTTATCAGCGTATAACATGCACTTTTTTCCCCTTAAAATCAGGGGGAAATCGTGGGTGCGTGTTATACGCCGATCCCCCCCGCTGATTGTGCGGAGCGAGCGCTGGCCGCCGATATACATACATAGCCGAGTGTACTCGGCTAGGCTCGGCTAGCTCCGCTCACAGTCATGCCCAGTCCCGCCCTATGATGGACATAACACAGGGACTGGGCGTGACTGTGAGCGGAGCTAGCCGAACCTAGCCGAGTACACTCGGCTATGTATGTATATGGGCGGTGCTTGGCTCCACTCACAGTTACGCCCAGTCCCGCCATTGGACCTGTGTTATGTCCATCATAGGGTGGGACTGGGTGGGACTACGAGAGGAGCCGAGAAGAGCGGAGGACCGGCTCTGTGTATCTCGGCGCCGGCGGCGCCATTTTCAAACTGCAGTGACACTGACAAGTCACTGCAGTTTAACTGCAGCATGGGCAAGGCTGTAAATGTCACTGACAAGGCTGCAGATGGACACTGGCAAGACTGCAGATGGACACTGGCAAGGCTGCAGATGGACACTGATAAGGCTGCAAATGACACTGGCAAGGCTGCAAAGGCTGCAAATGACACTGGCAAGGCTGCAAAGGCTGCAAATGACACTGGCAAGGCTGCAAATGACATTAACAAGGCTGCAAGGCTGCAAATGACACTGGACAAGCATGCAGATGGACGCTGTGCAAGGCTGCAGATGGACACTGATAAGGCTGTTGTGGCTCCGGCCCCCACAACCTTATAGGACTGGTTAACTATAAATCATAGACAGACCCGGCTCGCAGCATTCTCTATAACTCTCACCATTTGGGTGGGAATCTGTATGCTGCAATGAAGATGCACCAGGAAAGGAAAATTACAGAAAGGTAAGTATACAATTTTCTGTTTTCCTGGCGCATGATGGCAGCATGCAATTGGAAATTACTCGCCATATGGGAGGGTGCAAGAAAGCGTAAGTACGCACAATGAATTTTCCATATTTTACTGTCGTGAGCCAGGTTCACCTAATAAAGGTGTCCTGGGAGGACCATATTGCTGACTTTCAAATAGCCTCAGGAGACACCCGGCACTGCTCTGTCCACAGTGCTGACACTGCCCTAGTTGAATGTGCTCTTAAGTCCTCCAGAACATAAATGTCTTGTGAAGACTAGGCGCTTTTATTTAGTCTCAACAATCTAGGAGGTGACTGTACGTGTTGATACTGACTGACCATGCCTTAAGCCATGCCGAACCAAGCACAGATTTCAGCTTTCTTGAATGAAAAGGTAGCTGCCAAGCATGTCATCAGAGTTAGATCAACATCCACGGGAAGTGGTTTTCTCACTTCACCAAGAAAGACGGTAAATTGACTTCCTGGTTAAAGTGATAGGAGAAAGATACCTCATGGATAAAAGCAGTCTGGGGTTTTGGGACTGTTTTGTCTGGGTAGAGCGTTAGATGAGGCTTCTTGAGTACAAAGCCTGCAGCTCTTACAGCCTTTTCACAGAGGTTGTAGCAACCAGAAATGCGGTCTTCAGGGTTAGATTGCAGAGAGTAGCCAATTCTGTAGGATAGAAATTAAGCCTTGATAGAGCTGAGGACCATAAGAAAGTCCCACATAGGGAACAATGGTTTCCTGGCATGTCTATAACTTCATGCAAGCCTTTTAAGAATTGCATCACTAAAGGGTTAAGGACTCCTTAAACCCCTGCAAGTGCAGACAAGGCTGAACTTTGAACTTTAAACATATTTGAACCTAGACCCCTGTTCCACTCCAGTTGTAAGAACTACAGAACCTTGGCTGGTTTAGGTGATAAATGACTCCAGGCTTTTGCTGCTTGAGATCTGCATAATTTACCCATATTCTCTGGTAAGTCTTATAGACCTCTCTGGCTTAACACAAGGTAGCCACTACCTGCACTGAGCACCCTTGACTTGCTAGCCTCCGCCTCTCAACATTCATGCCATCAAAAGTAGTCTCTTGGAGCTGGATGGCAAAACTGGCCATGAGAGAGCAGATCCATCATCACTGGCAGAGGCCGTGGTGACTCAATGCCCAACTGTAGGAGAGACAGACACTAGAGCCTCTTAAGCCTAAATGGTATAATTGCAATTATTGATACAGGAAGTTCCACTGACAGCCTAAGAATTTTACCCTTCCCTTGCTGTCTAGGCACAGCACAACTCTTGCACCTCTTATAAAAGGAGCGAATGACACAAGGACCTTGAACACTACTCAGTTGGGGAGCATTCAATACTATGCCTAAGCTGAACATCCCATAGCCTTGAGCAGTCTGCTCTTTGAAATCCGTCCACCCAACCTTTCTGGTTGGGGTCTGATGTGATAATGTTCTATTCGAAAACAACAATTGGTCAGTTACGAAGAAGCAAAGGATACTCAGGCACTGTTCTGCTGGAAGAGATTTTGCTCTTAAAACACTTTGGCTTCCTCTATCAGAAGATGGATCTTCCCTTGTGAAAGTTCTACTGAAAAAGTTATGCCTCGTACACACACTTAGATTTTCGGACGACCGAACGTCTGTTTTTTGTGGCATGCTAGTCTCATGTCGAAAGTGAAGGGGTTACTCAAAATCCGGAAAACAAAATTTTGTACGAAAACCGTACTAATGAAACGAAAATCGGACGTTGAGTTAGCATCCGCCAAAAATTTTATAGTCTGCACATCCAGCTTCTGTCTGATGAAAAAGTTAAATTGGCTGTCGAAAGCATCGTACCAACATTCCAAAAATCGGCACATAGCTCGTCGTGCAAATTTTTCCATCTGATTTTCGTATCGTGTGTACAGGCCTTAAGACCTTTGTGAATATCCTGGTGGAGGTGTACAGACCAAAGGGGAGGCACTGAAACTGGTAAAAGAATTGAGGATGGATTGGGACAAGTAGGTGTCTGATAAACCTACAGAGCATCCAATCTCCCAGATTTATTCATATTAGAATTGATTGGGGGTTCTCTATCTTGCAGGACTCCAACTTTATGTGCGTGTTGAGTTTTTTCAAGTTTAGCACTGGGCACAGATTACCTAGTTTTGATTTCTTTTTTTTTTTTTCACTAGGAACAGAGGTGAACTGAATCCTCATCTCCTCTGAACACTTGGAACCTTCACGATTGTTGTTTTTTTATTTAATCCGACTTACAAACTGGACCAGAATTTTTTTACTTTTCAATCAAATCTGGTGGCCTGCCTGGCTGGAAGAGATCGGAAGGTGCACATCCCTTAAACTTCCACCAATGTCACACCAATATAGCTGATATGGCCCACTGATCCTGAATATTTTCCTTTCAGGTTTGTGCGCAAAGCTTCACACAGGTACCCCCTAGATGAGTGCACCCTTAAAAGGGTTTCAGCTGTTCTCCCAAGACAGTTGCCTTAGATTTTTTTTTTTTTTTACGTTATAACAAACTTTTTTATTTGCAAGATTGTACATAATACATGGAAAGTATTGGTACACATGTTTAACATCATACAGAAGATATTCCGTACACAAAGAACATGACACACATATATTTCTATCATATAGTTAGTTCTTTAAGTTCTGATATAGTCTGTACACTTCCATACTCATACCTAGTAAGTATCAGGATAAGCACCGTTTATGTGCATGTCGTAGACTCTTGTAACCATCTATCCCATACTCTGTTATATTTATTTGGACAACCTCTGTTAATATAAAGGAATTTTTTATATGGAAGGGTTGTGTTAATATCCCTTTTCCAGTCCACCAAATGAGGGGGTTCAGATCTCATCCATTGTCTGGCAATAATTTTCCTAGCCGAAAATAAAGTTTCATGTAGGAATATTAGTGTGAATTTATCTAGTACATCTGGAAAAATCCCCAGGAGGCATTGCTTTGGGTCAAGGGTCAATGGAGATCCCATGTCGTCATGTAAGAAGGTAACTATTTGTTTCCAGTAGTCTTGTATCTTATGACAGGACCATATAAGGTGGAAGAATGTGCCTGATTCAATTCCACACATTGGACATGTGGTGGGTTGACTTCTTTTATATCTAGCTACCCTAATAGGAGTGAGGTATGCACGGTGAAGTATAAAGATCTGGGACAGTCTGTCTGAAAGTTTGGGTGAAACCAACTTGCATGTTTCCAAAGCCTCCTCCCACTCTTCATCCTCCATCCTCCCAACCTCCCTCTCCCATCTTGGTTTTAACGCGTAAGCTAATTTTGCAGAGGTAGGGGCGGATAACATGTTGTAAAAACAGGAAATTAGTTTTTTTGAGTCTGAATCTTTGACTATGGCTATAATAGAGTTAGGAGTGGGTTGTGGAAGACCCTGTGAAAACTGCGTTTGGATCGCATGACGAA
This sequence comes from Aquarana catesbeiana, assembly GCF_042186555.1. Taxonomy (NCBI): domain Eukaryota; kingdom Metazoa; phylum Chordata; class Amphibia; order Anura; family Ranidae; genus Aquarana; species Aquarana catesbeiana. Next base: position 502,099,205 of record NC_133325.1, read on the forward strand.
TCTGGAGATAACAAAAAAACATTTGATTCAGAATCTGGAACTCCATCTTAAGTGCTTCAAACATTTTAAAAGTTCCATTTGTGAACAGATGGTGTAAATAGTATATGCCCTTGGCTGCCCATAAATCTGAGTTCTGGATTCTATTAAGTTCCTGCAGCTTGTTATTATGCCAAAGTGGTGTATAGTCATTAAATGATGGTGTCTCTAGTTTAGAAGAAGCCAATTCCCATATGCGTCTATAATGATACAGCAAAGAATGTCTATAATCTTTTGACTGTGTGTTCCCTACACCCACTGCTATCCCGTTTATTGGGTCCCCAGTATGCTGAGCCCAGCAGGGGCTTAGTAGAATGAGAAAGCGTTCCTTGTCAGTTTTGTCAATGTGAAATAATTGGGATAGTTGTGACGCAATATAATAGTGATTAAAATCAGGTAGTGCTGTTCCACCCATATCCGTTGAATTTTTAAGTGTTTGCCATGAGAGTTTGTGTCTAGATTTCCCCCATATAAATGGTTTAAGTAGTGCTTCTAATGCCGCGTACACACGGTCGGACTTTTCGTCTACAAAAGTCCGACAGCCTGTCCGACAGACTTCCGACGTACCTTCGGCGGACTTGCGGCAGACTTTCTTACGAACGGACTTGCCTACACACGACCACACAAAAGTCCGACGGATTCGTACGTGATGACGTACACCGGACTAAAATAAGGAAGTTCATAGCCAGTAGCCAATAGCTGCCCTAGCATGGGTTTTTGTCCGTCGGACTAGCACACAGACGAGCGGATTTCGGGGTCCGTCGTACTTACGACGTAAAGATTTGAAGCATGTTTCAAATCTAAAGTCCGTCGGATTTGAGGCTAAAAAAGTCCGTTGAAAGTCCGGAGAAGCCCACACACGATCGGATTACCAGCCAGCTTTAGTCCGTCAGCGTCCGTTGGACTTTTGTAGACGAAAAGTCCGACCGTGTGTACGCGGCATAAGAGTTTAAAATACTTGAGGGGTAGATATACTGGAGTATGCCATAAGACGTACAGTACCTTAGGCAGTAGTACCATCTTTATTAAGTTGACCCGACCCCATATTCCCAAAGGGAGGCGGGACCAGACCTGGATCTTAGATTTAATTAGGGAAAATAATGGTTCAATATTCAAGGAAATATATTCTACTGGATTCTTGGATATTTTAACGCCAAGGTATTTTATTATATCCACCAGTTGAAGGGGTAAATTAGACTGTGATTCTGTAGGCGGGAAACTATCAATTGGTAATATCTGTGACTTTCTCCAATTAATCCTCAAGCCCGAGAATTTCCCAAATTGTTCAATTACGTTAAGAGCTGTGTGTAGAGAGAGGCCAGGGTCTGCCAGGTAGAGGAGGGTGTCATCTGCATAGAGGCTAATTTTCTCGGTAAGGGATCCAAATGTCAAACCTATTATCTCCTGGTTAGTACGGATGGACACGGCGAGGGGTTCCGATGCCAGAGCATATAGCAAAGGCGAGAGCGGACATCCCTGCCTCGTTCCTCTGCTTAGGCCAAATTCCCGAGAGGGGTATCCATTGGCCACCACTCGAGCAGTTGGTTGCTGGTATAACAGTTGCACCCATCTGATAAACTTGGGCCCAAATCCGTATCCCTCCATGCATCTCCAGAGATATTTCCATTCAACCGAATCAAATGCTTTGGCTGTATCTAATGTTACTATCACTCTTGTGCCCACATTATCATGCTTGGCCTGGAGATAAATAGCTTCCTTAAATTAAAGGAAGTGTTTCGGCCAGGCATAAACCCTGACTGATCCACATGTATAAGGGATAGTATTACTGGTTTAGACGTTTGAAGAGTACTTTGGCCAATATTTTGACATCTACTTGGAGTAAAGATATGGGGCGGTACGACTCAGGGTATCCTAGATCTTTCCCTGGTTTGGGTATAAGTACTATCGTGGCCTCTCTCATGGATGCAGGTAGTGTTGAGGTTTCGAACATAGTGTTATATAAAGTCAGCAGTTTGGGTGTAAGTATCTCAGAAAAGTGTGCATAAAATTCAATGGGCAAACCATCAGACCCCGGGGATTTAGACCTGGCAAAGTCTGCAATAGCAATCTTGATTTCCTCCACCGTGAAGGGTGCCTCAAGAAGTTCGACTTGACTCTCCGAGAGTTGTGGAAGTATAATGTTGCTCAAAAACTGATCCATTATTGTCGTATCCTCCGAAACCGTCGATGTGTAAAGTTCCGTAAAAAAATCACTAAACTTAGAGGACACGACAAAAGGATCCCTGATCGGCTGTCTATCCTTATCATGTAGCGTAATTACAATTGGGGGTTTGTCTTCACTATGAACAAGATATGCAAGCAATTTACCTGCTTTTTCTCCATGTTCAAACCACCGCTGTCTATTGAAGAGAAATTTCTGCTTGGCTTTTACATATTGCATCTGAGACACCACTCTTGTCTGTAGTTTAAGAGTATTGGCATTTGTTATGGATGGGTCAGCTATATATGCCTGTTCTGATGAGGATAGTTCTATGATTGCTTTATCTATGGCTTCCGCGGAGTTTGTTTTAATCTGATTAATGCGTGAGGTCAGGATAGCACGGGCATGCAACTTAAACGTGTCCCACACTATTGGCGCGGGAGCAGAATGTTCATTGTCAGTAAAAAACCGAGTCCATTCCACCTCAAGCATATCATCTTCTGGCAGCAAGGACAACCAAAATGGGTTCAAGTGCCAGGCCCGCTTCTGCTTAGCAAGGGACACGCTAAGAGTAATAGAGTAAAAGCTATGATCAGACAACAGCCTAGGTCCAAAGGACACTGTCAATAATCTAGGTAAAAGTTGTTTAGAAATCAGAATAAAATCTATTCGGGACATCGAGTTATGCGTGGAGGAGAAACATGAATAAGCATTATTATGTGGAAATTTATTTCTCCACGTATCAATTAGATGAATGGATGAGGTTATTTTATGTAGTTTAGTGTCATTTGTCCTCATTGCAGCTACTGTCAGTGGGCGGAGTCTGTCTAGGGTATCATTCATTGTGGAATTAAAATCCCCCATCCATATTGCTTGCACTGTGGGGTATTTTGCCATGAAGGAGATACTATAATACTGGAGGGTAACAGTAAATGGAGGGGGGACATAGAAGGCTAAGATTAAGAAGCGTTCACCGTATAATTTAGCAGATATAAAAACATATCTGCCCTGAGGGTCTGTGCATATCTCTCCTGGCTCAAAGTGCATGGATTTTGCAATCAAAATAGATACACCTCTGGAATGGGATGTAAACGTCGAATGAAATGCCCATCCTACCCAGGGGCGACGTAGGGCCATCTGTAGCTTGCCATCTATATGGGTTTCCACCAGTGCTATTATATCAGCCCTCTGTTTCTTAAGGAATGCAAGGGTTGCCGACCTCTTAAGCAGTTCAAATCAATTTCAGTATAAAGGTGTGTATCCTGACCCTCGCAAGTACCTTTACACAAAAGTTATGTATGAGTATGTAGAGTACTACAAAATAAAACAGCAAAGACAAATTTTCAATATTATTCAAAAAGCTATATTGCTTCAAAATGTGTGGACATAGTATTTCTTGCATTTTAAAAAGTAACTTGAACATTTTCCCTCCCCTCTCCCTCCTGCACTGACCCCAACCTGTGTGGGCATACTTCCCAAACAAAACTGAAATTGAAACCTGGGAAAAAACAGTCAGCTGCATTTGAAATAAAAGAAAAAACCAGGGTAGCCGTTGGGTTTTGGAACCCGGGGTAATCATATCCCACAAAATCATGTATAAAGAAAATAGTTGCGTGTAGTCTCTGGGATAGATAAATGTGTGTAAATGTAGCTGGACAGCTTCACTCCAGGTTCGGTGACTGATTTCCCTAAAGGTGCGTGGGGCAAAGTCACGCTGCACCATACATGCGTTTTGTAGGACTATTACTGACCCGAGGCTCCGGTCGTCAAAAAAATAATAAGTAATAATATGTAGTTTCTCCTGAGGTATTTGGGGCAAAGTCCCTCACGTTGTAAGAAAAGAGGCCCATGATCCCCTGCCGCAGTACACGGCCATATGCTGCATTTGTTGGGTTATTCATTCTCTTTCCTGTTATCTCGGCGCTCCAGCCAGGCGATGGTATCTTCAGGGGTTTCAAAGAAAACGGCTCGGCCGTCATCCTCCACACGAAGGCGTGCGGGAAATAACATTGAATATTTAAGATTTTTGATGCGCAGGCGCCTCTTGGCTTCAGTGAAGTTTTGTCTGCGCTTCTGTACTTCAGTGGAAAAATCAGGGAAGATGGCCACCTTGACGTTGTCAATGGGTATATTACCTTTCAACCTTGCCATGCGCAGCGTTGTGTTGCGGTCTTTATAATTTAGCAATTTGGCAATAAATGTTCGAGGTGGGGCACCTTGTGGTGGCAGCCTAGCGGGCATACGATGCGCTCTCTCGACAGCAAACGTGGGCGAAAAGGCCTCCCTGCCATACGTTGTAATTAGCAATTGCTCCAGGAAAGTTGTAGGTTCTTTCCCCTCCGTCCCCTCTGGTAGGCCAATGAAGTGAAGGTTGCACCTACGAAGCCTGTTCTCCATGTCATCTTGCTTTGCCAGAAGTTGATTGATCTGGTATTGCATGCGTTCAGGGGTAGTCTGCAATGGCGGGACCGCGTCCTCCACTTCTCCTAGTCTGGTTTCAGATGTCTTAACATGCTCCTTAAGCTTATGCAGGTCTTGTCGGACCAGGGAGACATCTACCTTCACCTCCTCAATTTTGGTCGTGAGAGCGGCCTGGAGTGCAGAGATGGCTTCCAGCACTCTATCCGTGTCTGCACCCGCCACCTCCCTCCCCTCCGACGCGGTGCCGCTAACTTCCCCCAGGTTGTCTTTATCCTGTCGGCGATACTTATCAAGTTTGGCAGCCGTGTCAGACTTGGGTTTTGTCGGTGCCATGACTGTTAGTAAGAGGCGGCAGATGTAGCTGGTTAGGCGGTTGCGGAGTTGACACAGAGGGTGAGCTGGGGGGGTTTGGAGGACAAGAACAGCAAGTTAATCGCCACTCATATCGCCTAGGAGAGGACCTGAGACCCCGTTCACCCCCGATGGATCTGGGTACCCCCAGCAGACTTGTTTTGGCGGGCAAGGGCGCTGGGATTGTCAGCTGGGATTGTCAGCCGAGGTTCAAATCAAGCAGAGGAGAGATGGGAGGGTCAGGGGTGTCCAATATAGAGTACCAAAATAGGTGCCACTCACCTGGAGGCTGCAGAGATCATCTGTATGTCCAAGCACTTTGGTGTCCCTGGAGAAGTTGCAGGGAGCAGTAGATGGGCTTAATGATCCACTTTACTTGGTGCAGATTCCAGGAAGGATGGATGTATTGCTGGTGAAGAGGCCTGGAGCACCAAGATGGCCGCCAAAACTAGGCCGAAATCACGGCCCGGGTCTGCGGCCGTCGCTGTGTGTAGGGGCACTGTTCAGATCAGACTCCCAGGGAGAATCCGGTGTAGCAGGATCAGCATTTGGTGGGGAAGCCAAGTACCAGAGGGGCCAGAGTTCAACACCTTTGGAGGGGCCGGGAGGAGCAAGATGGCCGCCGGAGCCCAGGACCAGGCCGAAGCCGCGGCCTGGATTTAAGCCTGCCGCCGTACAGGAGAGTACCGCTCCGTCTAAATCCCTGCCCAGAAGCCCGCAGAGCAGGGTCTATGTGCGGCAGGAGGTCCAGGCACCAGGGGAGCCAGGAAGGAGCACAGTCGAGGGGGCCGGGTGGAGCAAGATGGCCGCCGTAGTCGACTAGGCCGAAGCCGCAGCCTGTATTTGTGGCTGCCGCCACGGAAGAGCGCCGTGCCGTTCGGAGCTCCCGTCTGATCAAAAGCCCGCTGATTCAGGTCTGTATACTTGTAGGGTCCCCAGGAGGTATATCTGGCTGCTCAGGAGGTTGCTAAAAAGCAGGATTAATTCGGATGCAGGAGTATTGGATGGAGCTCGGGTCTTCCACGTCCTACTCCATGCTGTAGCAGGCCATGCCCTTAGGTGCCTTAGATTTTTAAGGCTTCAACAATGAAGATTGGGTACTTCTCCAGTTCCTTTACTAATCTTTTCCCGGTCTGTAGGATTTTGCCTCCTTGTATCTACTTGTAAGGTAAGAAGAGAAATCACCTATGAGTTGATTCCCAAAAGGCTCCCACCACAACCCATAGAGAAACAAATGTGGAAAAAGAATGCCCTTGGGGGGATTGTGCGGGTAGGAGTATGAGTAGGCGATGAAAACGAAATTATACGTAAAAAACAAGTAATTTTATTGCAAAATAATAATATTAACATGCACTATAAATATTCCTAAAACCATTAAACAGGATATAGATACATATAACGTTGCTTGATTCTTGGATCACAAGTAGACTCCAAAAGAGGGGTCATGCAGGTAGTATGATCACAAAAAATCCCAACATGTTTTAGAAAAACAGGGGAATAAAGGTAAACGTATTCATTTCCTTCCTCGGAGGTTAAATGGAAGCGAACTGTTATATGTCTAATGAAAGAAAAAGATTTGTATTACAGTATGGTAAAACATACAATACAAAGTATATATCTCTATATTTTTACTTAGCAGAGTGAATTATATCTAAACATGGCATGACATATCAAAAAACAAAAATGGTACTCACAATCACAATATCCGATGTGAAAAGAATGCACAGACCACATTGGTGAGCTTTAAACAAAAGCCAGAGACTGGGAGAATCCCAGGTCTGTGCTTTATCGTATATTATGGTGTATGATGCCCACACCCCAGAGCAGCAAATCAAGGCTCACAAGGAACAGCCATAGAGTCAGAGAAGCGCCAATCTAGCATGAAAATAAAAAAAAAGAAAAAAATAGAAATAAAATAATAATAAAAATAGTATCAATGAGTGTATATATATTTATTGATCTTGGCTCATGAGTCAACAGTGTATGTAGGTTGCAGTAATATAGAAAAATATAGAAAACAATATAGAAAAAAATGAATGTATGATAGTACCTAAGTAAACTTAGCCCCAGGCTGAAGTGTCAGCAAAGGGGAATGTATTAAACAGGATGTACATTAAAGTTCAAATATAGAACTGTGAAGCTATAAAAGGAGATGACCACCTTCTTTGCAGAAAACACACAAGATAAAACTCAGAAGCTACTCTTCAAACACTATGAAAGGCTCACCTTATTTGACAAGTAATGTGTATGACCGAATCCTGGCTGTGCAGCAGAAAACTATTGCAAAGAGGAAGTATTTAAGCCTGGATGTGTCAAAGGTAATTCATTAAGTAATGATTAAAAACAGCGGGAAGCAGGGTGGAGGTACTAGCACGTAGTGCTGTCCTCACAGTAATGCTAATCAGCTGTGCCTAGAAGGGGAGCATTTTGATGACGTAAGTCCGACAAGGGGGCGTTCCCCCGGCCAATTTGGCGTCCAGCGCCACTGCGCACACGGTGCGGCGACGTCAGACGTCAACATGGCCACCGGCACAGCAGAAGGGCAAGCAAGTGTGGGCATGATAGTCATAGCCAGACTGCGCATGCGCCACATGGATGATGTCCAAGCGGCTGCGCATTGCATACAGCCAAGACAGGCTGTGGAGGTGGAGGACAGGGACTGCGAAAGCCAATGGGTTGGGACACCTCCCGGCGGTCGCGCAGTGTGTTGCAACCCTTACAAAGGGAATGCCCTGAGATAAAGGTAAGCCCCCAGGGCACCTGTGTGCCGGGGAGTTTCGATAAGCCACAAAGGGGGGGGGGAGGCAGAAATCACACCATAATAACACCATATAAATCCAATTACAAAGACCATATATATAGTAGTATAATTCTGACGGAATCCAGTAAATCATTGAATAGTTAAGACCGGAGGCTGCCGTCTCTCTTGTACAACTTTGAAAGTGGAAAAAACTGGAAGAAACAAAAGAGGAGAGAGAGGTCATGTTAAACATTAGGTATGGCAAGATGAATTTTATACATTGAATATTGAGGATCAAAATTTCCAACAACTTGATCAAAAAAGTTAGACACATACATGATCTAAAATTGTAAAGCGACATTGAGACCACATATTGATGAAAAATGAGACAAAAGGAGTCAAGGATACATCACGTACATACGTTACGTGAACGGGTGACCCCGCCCCCCTCTGCCACCATGGGGAAAGCCATAGGGAATTCCCCATGTGTTAGAGGGGGCGGGGTCACTGGGTGGCCCCGCCCTCAGTTATATAAGAACTGTCACCAGAACAGAACCGTCACACAGCGGGAACTTCCTATTGAGGCGGATCGTCCGGAGGACAAAGCAGGGAAGAAGAAGCCACGGAGGAAGATGCCGGACGAGAACACCAGAGGAAAAAGCAGAGGACTGCAGGAAGAAGCAGAGGAAGAAGCGGGTGAAGAACAAGATGGAGGAAGAAAACCGAAGGAAGACCAGAAGAAGATGGAAGAAGAAGCGATTAATAAAGGAATTGTCAAAAACCGGCTATTGTCTTTTTTAACATTTTTGACACTTTTTGTATGAAATGGTAGGGGTACATTTGTACCCCATTACCAATTCACACGGGGGGGTGGGATCTGGGGGTCCACTCGTTAAAGGGGGCTTCCAGATTTCGATAAGCCCCCCTGCCCGCAGACCCACCGGGCAAGGGTTGTGGGGATGAGGCCCTTGTCCCCATCAACATGGGGACATCCTCCCCATGTTGAGGGCATGTGGCCTTGTACGGTTCAGGAGGGGGGGGGCGCTCTCTCGTCCCCCCCTCTTTTCCTGCGGCCTGCCAGGTTGCGTGCTCGGATAAGGGTCTGGTATGGATTTTTAGGGGGACCCCCACGCCATTTTTTTTTCAATTAATATCCATACCAGGCCCTTTGGTATGGAATTTGGGGGGATCCTCACGCATTTTTTTTTAAATTTTGGTACGGGGTTCCACTTAATATTCATACCAGACCCAAAGGGCCTGGTAATGCACTGGGGGGGGATCCCAGGCCGTTTTTTTCAATGAGACCCGACAATTCATTAATATCAGTAAGTACTTTTAAATTACTTTTTTTTCCTTTAGAAATGTCATTTTGCTCTCGGGTGTTTTGGGGACCCGGGTCCCCAAACACTTTTCATGACAATAACTTGCATATAAGCCTTTAAAATTAGCACTTTTGATTATTCATGTTCGTGTCCCATAGACTTTAACGGCATTCGCATGTTTAAACAAATTTTATGCCTGTTCGCATGTTCTGCTGCGAACCGAACAGGGGGGTGTTCGGCCCATCCCTAGCTACCACCTAGTCTCTCTTCACTTCCTCCAGAAGGGCTTCTTTAACCACTTCAATACTGGGTACTTTCACCCCCTTCCTGTGCAGGCCATATTTCAGTGCTGTCGCACTTTGAATGAAAATTGTGCAGTCATGCAACACTGTACCCAAATTAATTTTTTTTTTATCTGTTTCTTCACACAAAAAGAGATTTCTTTAGGTGGTATTTAATCACTGCTGGGATTTTTATTTTTTATTAACCACTTCAATACCAGGCACTTAGACACCTTCCTGCCCAGACCAATTTTCAGCTTTCAGCGCTGTCGAAATTTGAATGACAATTGCGCGGTCATGCTACACTGTACCCAAACAATTTTTTTATCATTCTGTTCCCACAAATAGAGCTTTCTTTTGGTGGTATTTGATCACCTCTGCGTTTTTTATTTTTTGCGCAACAAATAAAAAAAAAAAAAATTTTGAAGAAAAAACACGTTTTTCTTTGTTTCTGTTAAAAATTTTTGTAAATAAGTACGTTTTCTTCTTCAATGATGGGCACTGATATGGCTGCACTGATACGGCGGCACTGATGATGGGCACTTGTAGGTGGCATTGATGGGTACTTATGGGTGGCACTGATAGGTGGCACAGATGGGCACTGATAGGTGGGCACTGACAGGTGGCACCAATGGACACTGATGGGTGGCACTGACACTGGTGGCACTGATGCCCCTAAGGGTGGCATTGCTGGGCATCACTGCAATATACTGGTGCCAATCAGTGCCCATTTGTGGGCACTGATTGGGCACATGTGGATGGCCATGGGGTACATACCTGGCCATCCACATGTTGCCCCTCTCCCTGGTGGTCCTAGTGGCGATCCCTGGTGGTCCAGTGTGGTCATCTGAGGGGGGGCTGCGCTGATAAACAATCAGCGCAGACCCCCCCTGTCAGGAGAGCCGCCGATCGACTCTCCTCTAGTGAGGAAAAGCCGATCAACGGCTCTTCCTATTGACATCGTGATCAGCCGTGACTGGACATGGCTATTCACGTGGTAAAGAGCCTCCGCCAGACACACCGCTCCACCGATCGACGTGATGCGCGCCCACGCGGGCGCGTAGCGGCATGTTACCCTGCTGGACGTCATATGACGCCCAGTCAGGATAACTGAACCACCGCCCGGCCGTCATCTGCTATAGGTCGGGCGGGAAGTGGTTAAAAGAAAAAATAAAAGTTTTTTTGGTTTGTCAGTAAATATTGGAAACAAGTAATTTTTCTCCTTCACTGATGGACGATGATGAAGGTGCACTGGCGGGCACCAATAGGCAGCACTGATAAGCTGGCACTGACTGGCATCACTTATATGATCAGTGCCCTGATTACCTGCCCAGGTCTCCCCTGGAAGGCGATGCAGCTGATCGGCACTCCTCACCATTCACTCTGCACATGGGCTGGTTATTGCTAGTCTGCAGACACCTGCAGATGCTACAGTACGTAGGCGCAGTGCCGGGACAAGGTCATTCGGTGCCCAGGGCAAAGATGGAAAACTGCGCCCCCCTCCCCCGCTGTGAAAGCTACAATGCTTACAGATGATGGGATCTATACTGGAAATTTGTTATATACTAGTATTGGCGGCGATCAGTGACTTGGGCGCGGTTCATACTGGGGAAACTTGTCACGCCTCATTCAGTGAAATGAAACCGTTCTAATCTGAGCGACAAGAAAAAGGTTCCTGCACTACTTGGGAGCAACTTCAGAGCAGCTTGCATTGACTTCTATTAAAGAAGTCATTTGCAAGCTGCGCTGATGCTGTGCTGTGCGGCTTCAAAGTCGGGTGACACTGGTTGGGAAGGGGTTAACATCTAGGGGCAATCAAGGGGTTAACTGTGTGTCTAAAAATGTGTAATGTGTGCTGTTTTTTACTACTGATTGATTTGTTTCTTTTCCCTGCTTTGCATGGAAAAGCAAAAAAAGTGATTGTTCCCCCTGTACAGAGCGCTGTGTTGATTGTCAACACAGAGCTCTGGGCTGTGATTGGATACAGCCGATCAGCAGCTCCCAGCCATGAATAATTGGCTGGGATCTGCTGACAGACTCTCCCTGTGTACAATCACAGGGGAGTAGGTGGGAGGAGCATGCACCTGAAACAGTCAGTGACGTGTGGGTACGGTCCGGTGGGTTAGCAAGTGGTTAATTAGCAACGGTATTGGTAATATGCAGCAGGAAGGGGGTAATGCACTCTCACTGATGCATTAGTGACCAATGGCAGTTAATTACCCCCTTTGTGCTGCATTAGTGGACCCAGTGTCAGTGTTAATTAACCCACTGTTGCCACTAGTGCATTAACACCCATCTTGCTGCATATTACCAATACCATTGCTAATTAAGCAAACTTCCTCTCTACTGTCATCACCATCCTCATCCTTATGACATTTTTTACTCTCCTTCCATAATCATTATCCTCATCACTTGTCTTTATCATTTTCATCTTCTTTACTGTCATCATAATCCTCGCCATTATTTTTGTCACTTCCCCCATTACTATACATGATCCCTGCCATCTCTGTCCTCACCCTCCATTATCTTCCCCTTCCTTATCATCCTCGCCATAACTTTTCTACTCTCCTATAATCTCCACTGTTCTCTATACTGTCATCCTCCACCTTCTCCTTATGATGATCTTTCTCTCCATTACTTTACAGTGTCTTCACCCTCTTATTCCCTTCCCCCAAGCCCTGGACTCACATGGAGTGATGTGATAAAGTAGCGCTCACCTGCTGGGGCCCAGGGCAGGCAGGAGAAGCCACTGGGTGGGCGTTCAGTCGGCAGCTCAGGAAGAGGAGCATGATGATGGCATCCCACATTGCTGATTGCCCTGTTGGGTCATTCTGCGCCCATCTCTCGGACTGGAAAGGGTCAGGGGCGGTGACACTCTTCAAGGACCGGAGCACGCATGGATGGAGAGGGCGGTCACATGTTTCTGGGGATCGGCTCTCTCCGGGGTCATGAGGATCAGGATGGAACACAGGAGAGTGGGTTTGGAGAGAGGGCCCCACCCCCTCCTCTACTTCACCCTCTCCTAGCTGTTCCCGCGGGGGAGAAGGCAGGCAGAGGGAGAGAGCGCATAGCAGAGAAAGCTGCAGCCGTCAGGATTAATTATCACTGCATTTAAGGATACCCCCCACAGTGTTCCCATACTGGCTAGATACCTGAGGGTTGGGAATGGATGGAGGTATGCTGCTGTGTCCTGGTTTCAGGACAGAAACTCCGCCTAATAGGGAAGTGAGAGGCGGGGCAGGGTTAGTCTCAGGCTTGTGCCGGGTGCAGGAGCGCACTCGGCACATGTTGTCATTATCTATTAAGCGCGGCCGGTACACTGGCACTTCTATTGCGCCCCTCTTCCTCCAGGAAATTGTCCCGCCCAGGGCATATGCCCCTTCTGCCCACCCCTTGTACCGGCCCTGCGTAGGCGCACTTCAGATCTGGATTGAATTTTCAGACTAGAGCTTCCTTAAATGTAACCGCAAGGTGATGTGTATTGCCAGCTGCATTAATGATGCATCCAACATTGGAGGGCACCACAGTAGGCTGACCTTTAGCTTTTTCAGGGTAGACAGCTTTGACAACTTGTTTATGCAGGCCTTTTTCTCTGACCCCTTTCATTCTTCCTGGATTAACTCCTCCAGTTCAGTGAAGGGAAAGGAGCACCTTCTAACCTTGTGGAGAGTTTCCTCCACCTTACCCCTTGCAAAAGGCTGTTGGGCAATCGTCAAAGCCTGTGGCCCCTTTACTGCCTTCTTCCTCCAACAAGCTTTCAAATTTGGACACCACCTACTGGCTCTGGTTGGAAGTGCTAGGCAATTCAGCCACTGACTGGGTGTATCAACTCCTTGGCCGATTCTTTAATCGAAGCCACTACTTTCCAGACATCCCCTTCTTTGTCAGTTGTCGCTTCCTCCAAGCGAACTTGATATACTAGCTTGTCAGGCAGACTTTCCACCACAAATACAGCAACCATTAGGGCTGGTAACCTGTGCTGTTTGTAAACAGGGAGCAGTAATAATGAGAGGCAAGATGATGACCTTGATCAACATTGCCTGGATGTCTGCTCTTAGATGGCAACTTGTCTTGACCTTTAAAGGGCTCCCTCCCATCTGGATGTCCTTACAGGGTGTAGATATTGGCTCTCTTTTTCTCATTCTTTACAACTTACCTAAATTCCTATACCTTAAAAGCAATGGGTCTGACTGAGCAGCTTTCCCCATAGAAACAGAGCAAAGATGCGGATTGAAATGAAAAACAGCATGACACAGTGATCCAAGAGCAAGCATTGAGAAGGGGATAGGAAGAGCCAAGGTAAATGCACTTGCACTGCTGCAGCCATCTTGGAAATGTCAAATGCCCACAAAAGAGAAAAGAAGTGAAAAGCATATGGAAAGTAAAGGGAAAATGCTGTCACTTATGTCAAAGCTTGTTTAAAAGCTTGCCGACCAGTCACCGTCATTATACTGCAGCAGGTCGGCACGATCCCGCGAGCCGTCGTAGCTATACGTCAGCTCCTTTAAGCGGGATAGCAGGCACGCGCACGCTGCACTGCGGGAGTGCCGCTGCTCGTTGCTGATGGCTGGGATGACCACCGGCCACGAGCGATCGCAGGCACGAGAGGCAAAACAGGGACGTTTCACACAAATCCCTGTCCTGTTCTGTGAGGACAGACAGATCAGGAGTTCCTACTAGCTAGGAACCTTGATCTGTCATCCCCTCTAGTCAGTCCCCTCCTCCTACAGTTAGAACACTCAGTCAGGGAACACAGTTCCCTGCCAGTGACATTTATACAGTAAACAGTTCATTTTTGTCGCACTGATCGCTGTATAATTGTTAATTGTACCAAAAATGTGTCCGCCGTAATGTCACAGTCACGATAAAAAAAAAAAAAAAATAAATATGGCAGATCGCCGCCATTACTAGTATTAAAAAAAAATATAATAATAATAAAATGCAAAATGTACAAAATAGTGTTTTTTTCAAAATTGACGCTTTTTTTTTGTTTATAGCGCAAAAAATAAAAAACGCAGAGATGATCAAATACCACCGAAAGAAAGCTTTAATTTGTGGGAAAAAAAAGGATGTGGATTTTGTTTGGGTACAGCTTTGCACGACCACGCAATTGTCGGTTAAAGCGACACAGTGCCGTATCGCAAAAAATGCTGTGGTCACTGAGCAGCCAAATCTTCAGAGGCTGGAGTGGTTAACCGCTTGCCTCCCGCCCGCCGTCATGACGGCCAGGCGGTGCGGCTCTTGTTCTGGGTGGGCATCATGACGTCTGTCCATTTAAACAGGGCATGCGTGCAGCCCTGTACCTTCGATGGCGGCGTGTCACTGAGACAGCGCTCGCCACAGAGGGGGGTGAACAGCCATTGGGCATGGCTGTTTATCACATGGTCCGTCACGGCCAATCACAGATGGTGCCGCCCCACTTTGCACGCGCGTAATCGCGAGCACGCTGCACGTCGGTGGCGGCGTGTTCCCAGTAACACTGCTCGTCACAGACACTGGTAAACAGCCATTGGCCCGCGGCTGTTTACCACGTGATCGGCTATGATTCTTTCACAGCCAATCACTAAATATAAACATAGAGCGGTAACGAGATGTTACCGGGTTCTCCTCCTCACACACCGAGCGTATGTGAGAAGGAGATTGCGGTAACATCTCGTTACCGCTTACAGTGTACACCAACACACACTGATTGCCCCCCCCCAATAAAGAGGCCCTTTCACCACCCATCAAAGTACCCGTCACAGTTCATCCAAGTACCTGTCAGTCCATCTGAGTACCCGAGTACACGTCACAGTTCATCTGAGTACCTGTCACAGTTCATCTGAGCACCTGTCACAGTCCATATGAGTACCAGAGTACCTGTCACAGTCCATATGAATACCCGGGTACCTGCCACAGTCCATCTGAGTACCCGGGTACCTGTCGCAGTCCATCTGAGTACCTGTCCCCACCCTTCAGAGTACCCGAATACCAGTCACCAGGCCATCAGGATACCAGAGTACCCGAGTACCTGTCACCAGAGTACCCATCGGTAGCTCATCAAGTTACCCAAGTACCTAGCTGCAGCCCATCAGAGTACCCAAGTACCTATCTGCAGCCCATGCCTCATAGAATATACGTTGGGGTGTTTGCTTTCCAAAATGGGGTCATTTTGTGGTAATTCCACTGTCCTGCTGCTCAAGGACCTTCAAAAGTGTGATAGGTAGGAATGAAATGCGATGTGTAATTTATGCTCCTAGAACACCTCAAGTTACTACTTCAATGTTGGGCCTCTGTATGTGACCAGGCTGTGTAAAAGTCTCACACATGTGGTATTGCCATACTCAGGAAGAGTAGCAGAATGTATTTTGGGGTGTAATTTGTTGTATGCATATGCTGTGTGTAAGCAATAACCTGATAATATGACATTTTTGTAAAAAAAAAAAAAAAAAAAAATAATCTTAATTTTGCAAAGAATTGTGGGAAAAAAATACAACTTAAAAAACTCACCCTGCTACTTACTTAATACCTTGGAATGTCTACTTTCTTAAAAAAAAAAAGGGGTCATTTGGGGGTATTTGTACTTTCCTGACTTGTTAGTGTCTCAAGAAATGATAGGCCTTCAGTACATCAGATGAGATCAATTTTCAGTGATTGGCACCATAGTTTGTAGACTAACTTTCACAAAGACCAAATAATATACACTAATTTGGGTTATTTATACCAAAGCTATGTAGCAGTATAAATTTTTGCCAAAATTTGTAAAGAAAAATTACTACTTTGCAAAATTCTATGACAGAAACAAAAAAAAAAAAAAAAAAAGGCATTTTTTTCACAAAATGTACGGTCTTTTTTTATTTATAGCACAAAAAATAAAAAACCCCACTAGTGATTAAATACCACCAAAAGAAAGCTCCATTTGTGTGAAAAAAAGGACGCAAATCTCATATGGGTACAGTGTTGCATGATTAAGTAATTGTCATTCAAAGTATGAGAGCACTGAAAGCTAAAAATTGGTCTGGGCAGGAAGGGGGGTGTAAGTGCCCTGTACCGAGGTGGTTAAAGCAGAACTCTGGTCAAAATGGCCCCCCCCCCCCCCATGTCCTTGTTGCTGTTTTCCTACCTTCACCAACTTTGCCATCCATGTTCTTCTGAGCTCCGTAGTTCCTCTGTAATAGGCTGCTGAACTTGCTGAAAAAAATTTTATTGCCTGGTAACATCCTGTTTGTAAGACCGCTTGGCTGCTATCCCTCCCATAAGCTCAGCCAGTGGTCTGACAGGCTCAGTTGTAGTCCTCTGAAAGCGAGCAGGGAGTTCTATTTCACGTAGTGGGCAGAAGGGGTCTCACAACCCCCCGGTCTGTGCCGCCCATGGAGACGGTGTCCTCTCCTCCTCCCTGCCAGCAATCTGCTCCTCCACTCCGCCTGCTATCTCCATAGAAATCACTTGTATGACACAGAAGGGATGTCCCGCTGTGTCAGATCTAGTATATGAGAACACCGATCGCTGATGTCCTGCCGTTATTGTCACAGTGCGCTGTCAATCATAACGGCGGGACATCAGAGATCGGGGTTCTCATATATAATACCTGACACAGCGGGACATCCCGGCTGTGTCATACAAGTGATTTCTGATAACCTCCGCTCTGCACTGGTGGTCCCCGACAATTCGGGACTTGTGGACACTGACACGTTGCACTGGTTTGCATTTATATTAAAATACTTTGTATTTATAAGGCTGTAACCTATCATACCGTGTGTTATGTATGGCTTGCTGGTTGCAGAATGAGGGGTGTGATTTCCCTTCCCGCCGACCGTACGCAGATATGCGTACTCGGCTTTCCGGGGTTATACCGGGATGATGCCCGCAGCTGCAGGCATCATCCCGGTACCGTTGTTTACAGCGGGCGATCGGCTACCCATGTATAACAACCGATGCGGCTAAAAGCCGCTCGGTTGTTATACCGGAGGAGCGGGAGGGGACATCCCTCCCCTCCCGCCACTGTTACCGGGCCTCCCGTGCGATCGGGAGGCCCGGTGTCCGTTCGGCTGCCTTCGGCGGCTGGGGGCGGACTGGAACGAAGCTGCGAGCGGCTTCGTTCCAGCCTTCTTGTGAACGCGGAAGCGACGTCATGACGTCACTTCCCGTTTACTCCGCTGCCAATGGCGCCGAATTTAAAAAAAGTACACAGTATTCAGAATCGCCGTTTTCGGCGATCTGAATACTTTGAAGTGTAAAGGAGGGATGGGGGGTCTTTTAGACCCCCCATCCCTCCATAAAGAGTACTTGTCACCACATATTACTGTCACAAGGGATGTTTACATTGCTTGTGACAGCAATAAAAGTAAAAAAAAAAAAAAAAAATTTTAAACAATTTATAAAGTACAAAAATAAATAAAAAAAAAAAAAAATTTTTAAAGTGCCCCTGTCCCCGCGAGCTCGCGCAGCGAAGAAAACGCATACGGAAGTCGCGCCCGCATATGTAAACGGTGTTCAAACCACACATGTGAGGTATCCCCGCGATCGTCAGAGCGAGAGCAATAATTCTAGCCCTAGACCTCCTCTGTAGCTCAAACCTGGTAACCGTAAAAATTTTTTAAAGCGTCGCCTATGGAAATTCAAAGGTACCGTAGTTCGTCGCCATTCCACGAGTGCGTGCAATTATAAAGGGTGACATGTTTGGTATCTATTTACTCGGCGTAACATCATCTTTCACATTATACAAAAAAATTGGGGTAACTTTACTGTTTGGATTTTTTAAAATTCATAAAACTGTCACTTTTCCAAAAATTCGCGTTTAAAACACCGCTGCACAAATACCGTGTGATAAAAAATATTGCAACAATCGCCATTTTATTCTCTAGATTCTCTGCTAAAAAAATATATATAATGTTTGGGGGTTCTAAGTAATTTTCTAGCAAAAAATACGGATTTTAACTTGTAAACACCAAATTTCAAAAATAGGCTTAGTCATGAAAGGGTTAAGTGGGGGAGTTCACATTTACAAGCCTAGTGTACCTCCCACATTCACTCCCATCCCGGGAGAGAGTCCATGCCAGAAAAGATGCATTAATTGAATCACAGAGCTGACTTACTGAAAATTAAATCAAATATATCTCTTAAAAAGGTAATAAATTAAATTTCACAAATGTAATAACTGATTAGTGTTTTGTTGGGAGGGGTTTGGGATATGGGGGATATGGGGGATTTTTTTGAAAATGCCAGAGTTCTGCTTTAAAGGCTTTCTTTCACATGCCTGCACCACCAGAATAGGGCTCCAACCATTTAGCTCATTTAGAGGCTGTACAGGAAGGACTTCCACCCAGGAAAGGCTGAACCTGGCTGGGGTGACAAACAGTAAGGGATACCTCGCGACTC